>NC_056748.1:75593267-75713267 GCF_019279795.1 Protopterus annectens | reverse complement strand
ATATGTGTGTGTGTGTGTGTGTGTGTGTGTACATACACATTGCTGTTATACAAATTCAGGTTTGAAAAGGATGTTTTAGATGCATTTTAGAACTTGCTTATTTCCTTCTGCATAAATCTCGGTGTCCAAAAAGGCAGCCTTTGATTTAGCCTACACTACTACTAATTTTAAACAAGTAGTGGTACCATTAAGACATTTCACATAACTTTCCAAATTCATTTATACTATCCCTCAGATGTAAGTAGGTCATCAATAAATCTTTTATAAAAATAACATAATTATCATAAGGTCCATTAATCAGAAACTGCTAACACTGAAAGCTACAATGGGGTCATGATAACTCCAATTATCATTCTTCTCATTTATACACATAGTAGATGATCCAATTATTAACATTTATAATGTAAACCCGTGTTCCTGTATTCCTGTGTTTTTATCACATTGAATGTATTGTATGCTCTTGTGGTTTAGCAGTTTGATCTGATATATTTGTTATCTTGTCTTTTATCACATTGTAAGCATTGTACTGTTACTGTGTTTTATCAAATTGTATGTATGCGTATCTTTGTGGAGCTTTTCTCCCTGGGCCTCCACTGAAAATGGGCACTCTTTGGCCCAGTGGACCGTCCCAGTCAACAAATGCCATAAATAAACGCAGCACGGGAAACATAAAGTCTAACAATAAGGATAATATCCTTATTCAATAAACACGTTAGATGAAATAGGTGGAAGTGTTTACATAGTATAATGTGATGGAGATGCTATCAAGGTGGCAAACAACCTAAAGACAGTGAGGAAACCTGTTTTGTGTTCTTCACATAGCAATAAAAAGGAATAGAACAGTGGCATGCCAAACTTAAAGTGTCCACTAATAGATGGAAATGGGGAAAATACAGGAAACAGCTCGAGCGTAAAGATTCATAATCATATAACAGAGTGAACCAGATAAACAAACAACAGGTGGGCCCTTCTCTGGCAGAAGTTACACAGGTAAAAAACACCATGTAAACATTGTCTTGACATTAAATATGACCACTGAAGAATGCACCTATAGCACAGGTGTGGGCAAGATGAAAGCTTAACATGTCATGGCTTGAAATCAGCAGAAGGTAGGAACCTATATGGGGATGAATCTAGTCAAGATCTTCTTCCCCTCTTGTAATATGAGTGAAGCAGAATGGACAATGGTGAAAGGATGGACATTTTACAATGCTGGAATAGAACAAATACCAAATCCGGAAGCCATTTCTAGAGAGGAACCAGCCAACTCAGGAAGATCAGACAGCTAGTAACCCATACAATAGAAAGAAACCTTGCTTTACACATCGTGATGTTTCTTTTTTTTTCTGCCACTTCTAAAGAAGTGCAAACTTTACTAGCTTATCAAAGTTTACATTTGGTGTCACAAGCAATAGGCAGAAAAGTAACTATCACACCTGACCCCCCCCCCCCCCCACACACACACACACACACAGCAGCAACTAAACTAAAAAACTTCTCCAAAGCAGATTATAACCTCTTACAGGATGGTATAAATAGCTTCACTGCACCTCCCCCCTCAGATGGAAGTTCTACACCAATACTTTATACAAACACCTGTATAACCGCATTGTCTTGGCTGTACCTGATAGAACCAAAACAAGCTCCTCAAGGAACAGCAAACCTGGCTGGTGGACAACTGCCATTAGCAGGCTTTCCAATAACACAAGAAATTGCTGTCTAAGAGTAAGATGGAGCAAGCTCTAAATTGGAAACACTTCCTCCTCAGCTTAAACAAGCAAGTAAGACTTCTTGTGAAGTCCTCCAAAGCAAACTACAAATCCAAATTAGCTTCCTCAACTAAGGACAACCATAAGGCATTCTTTAGTTACATCTGTAACCTAAAAGGAAAGGCCCAGATGTGTGCTGAACTGGTAGTTAATGATACCACATATACTGAGCCTGTGGACATAGCTAACCTGTTGGCAGACAGGTTCTGTGGAAACTTCACTCCCCTGTCCCTGCCACATGTACCCCATGACATCCCTACCTTGTATCACTAAAGAGCAGGTCATAAACCCCCTCTCTAAGGCCAAAAACACAACATCTATGGGACCTGATAACATCCCAGGCTGTGTCCTACATGGGCTCCAACAAAAATTAGCAACACCATTGGGTATTCTTTTCAATCATAATCTAAGCACCAGCTTCATCCCAGCTGAAAATGGCCACCATTATTCCCTTGCACAAAGGTGGTGCTTCCACTGACCCCAGGAACTATAGACCTATTAGCCTGGCTAGCTGTATCTGCAAGGCCATGGTGCAAATCATCATGGACATTAACAAAGAAATAGGTAACTTCCAAACACTTCACCCTACTCAGTTTGGATTTGTCAAAGGGAGGTCATGCCTGTTAAACCTGGTGGACTTCTTCAAGATAATCACCAAGACCCTAGATAAAGGGAAATCTGTGCATACAGCCTACCTAGACTTACCAAGGCTTTTGACACTATCCCCCACTCAGGCATCATTGACAAACGTACTAGGTATCAACCCTTATATCTTTAGATGGGTCACTAACTGGCTCACTGATAGAAACCATATAGTCAAAATAGGGCAATCCACCTCCAACAGCAGACCTGTAACCAGTGGTGCTCCACAGGGATCAGTCCTGGGACCTTTATTGTTTTTCCTGACAAAGTGCTCTTCAAACTATCTGGAGATATACAGAGCTGAGTAAATTTTTCTGGCACTTCAGAGTTGTGTACTAGTAATTGTTATTTGACTAATTTTATATCATTGCTGGCTGACTTCAGAGTTGTGCACTGTTATCTTTTCTTCACTGTATAGTTTTTCAGATCTCTGCTGAAGCTGTTTTTCCCCCCTCCCCCTATTTCACTGTGTCTTAAGTTGGTATAACTGGTTTTACATCCTGTGTGTTATCTGACCATCTCAAGGATTACTTGCATAAAATTAGACCCTCTTACTAAAAAAACGCTGCATATCATTGCTGGAGCCTTCCTGTGTCCTGACAGAGTGCTCTTCAAACTATCTGGAGATATACAGAGCTGAGTATATTTTTCTGGCACTTCAGAGTTGTGTACTGGTAATTGTTGTTTGACTAATTTTATATCATTGCTGGCTGACTTCAGAGTTGTGCACTGTTATTTTTTCTTCACTGTATAGTTTTTCAGATCTCTGCTGAAGGTGTTGGTTCTCCCACATCCACCCTCCCTATTCCTGTGTTGTTGTTTAAATTTGGAGGCTTTTGCAGTTGCCCACCCCACTGTAGATTTGATCTGGGACACTCCCCCCAGTCCCATCTCTTTACCTCATTCTACGTAATAGACTCCTTCTGCATTTGTTTTTAGTCATTTTTTATTTAATTGCATTTTTTAAACTGTTTGGTCTAACATTGCTACATACTCAAGTGTTCTAGCCTGCACTGCATTTGAATTGTTTTGACTGCTGTTTTAGCTACTTTTCTGTATATATATATATATATATATATATATATATATATATATATATATATATGTGTGTGTGTGTGTATATATATATATATATATATATATATATATATATATATATATATATATATATATATATATATATATATATATATACCTTTCCTGTAACTAGTGTAGTCCAGATTCAGATTTGCTATATCTGGGACTGTATGTAAGCTTCTGAGCCCCCCACCCCCCCCCAAGCTTTCTGTGTTGGAGGGAAGCCTTCTAGCTTATCAGTGGGAGTAGCAAGCACTAGGTAACCTATCTACCACATAAGGACTGGTTCTGGCCCAGAAATTGTAGTTATTGACCGTTTGGGCAGTTTTTCCATCTCTCTCAACTTTCTGATTTAAAAGCCCACATTTGCACTTGTTTCCCCCTTTCCTGTAACTAGTTTAGTCCAGATACAGATTCTTAGTTTTAGCACTTGAATTTGCTTATTCATGATCAGCACTTGTTCAGAACTTGTAAGCACTAAATAAGCTAATAATTACTACAGCACTCAGCCTTCCTCATTACCTAGAGGAAAACAGTTTTGATACATACTTCCCTCACTTGCTTAGAGAAAAACAGCTCTTGTACTCACTTTCCTCACTTATCTAGAGGAAAATAGATTTTTATTCAGGCATGTCCAAGGGTCATCTCCCAGTGTTCTCTCCTGTCTATCTGATGAATCTGGGCATCTTGGGGCAATGTAGAAATTGCCTCATATACACAGACAACCCTCTCCTCCTACCACCCAAGACTACAACCTGTGAGAGATGCACTTATCTAGCCAAACTGGATGTAAAGCTCTCTCCAATCAAGACTGAACTTGACAGTCAAGAGGAGAAGGTAAACACTTGCACCACACCACACTCATCACATAGTCTCACTAAATCTACACCACCAAAATCCACACATAGAAACACAAAAACATTTGCAGAGGCTCTCAATAATAATCTGCTCAAGCAACAGAAACTTCCAAAGCAGAAATGCAAGCAACCTCCACCCCCCAACACAAGCCAAATGACACATAGCCCGCAGACTCAGTGTGCCACTCAGCTACAGCCAATAAGGCAAAACAACGTACCCAACACACTAGTCATAGGTGACTCTATAGTCAGGCACATTGATATCTCACTCACCAGGCTAAACAAGGAGAAGGTTACTGTCAGCTGCCTGTCGGGTGCCAGGACCTGCCACATAACCCACACACTCAGGTCACTCCACAATAAGTACAAATATGACTCTGTCATGGTCCATGTTGGTGTGAATGACCTGAGACGTACCTCCCTGGACCACGATGCTTTGCCAGAGATGGCCTGCACCTGTCACCCCTGGGATTCCGGATACTGGCTAAGGTTCTTGCCGCCCCATATAGTGCCTTTTTTAGGCAAGGTTCAAATGACAAATTCACCACCATAACAGGAACAGGCAAGCAAAAACTGAGGGTGATGCTACTCAATGCTAGAAGTCTAAATCTCAAAATGCACTCACTCGAGGCACTCCTTAAAATGGAGAACAACGATATCTGTGCAGTGACTGAGACCTGGTTCAAGGCTCCAGAGAGCAACCCTGCACTACCAGGCTATAACTCATACCACACTTTTTGGCCATGTAACCTGGACCGGAACACCAAAGGCGGAGGTGTGTCCATATTCATTAAGGATATCCACACCTCCAGGCTAGTTGCTCAGCATAATGCAGCCGAGGTTATACAAGTGCAACTAACTCTGGGCAAAACTGCAATCCAAATTGTAGTTTGCTACAGATTGCCCACCATGCCCCAGGATTCCCACTCCTCTTTTCTTGATGTACTGGAAAATATTAGAGTTCAACCACCCTAATAATGGGCGATTTCAACTACCCCACCATTAACCGGGAAAACTACTCATGTACCAACTCCTTCGCACAACGCTTTCTGGAATTCATAAACTCCAATGCCCTGGATCAACATATCCACACCCCCACCAGGGGCAACAATATGCTAGATCTAGTTATTACCAACATGAGTGACCAGTGTTCCACACCTGAATTCAACGCCTCATTGGTCCGATCTGACCATAAGCTAATTACCCTAGAGATCCACATCCTGCCCCCACCCCTCCATTAAGGAAACCATGGTAAAAAATTTCTCCAAAGCCAGCTTCATGCTTCTTAAGACAGAAGTGGTGAACTTCATGACACCCATGCAGATGGACAATACAGTTACGACTACTGAATCCTACACGATTGCACTTTATAAACACTTACATGAGTACATGGATCGTGCTATCCCAAACAGAACCAAGATGCTATCCTCCAAAAAAGGAAGCCAATCTGGTGGTCCCCTGCCATAAACAAACTCTAAAACAGAAGGAAGAAACTGTTGCAAAAGAGAGTAAAATCCCACGAGTGGAGGAGCTCCCTGGTCAGCCTCAGTAAGAAGCTGCGATCCCTGATAAAATCCTCCAAAGCTAGTTACGAAAACAAAATCACCACTGATTCTAAAGACAACCACAAAGCATTGTATAGCTATGTCAAGAATCTCAATGGCAACACTCAGATCTGTTCTGAGTTACAGCACAATGGCACTAGATATACAGACCCAAGTGATATTGCCAACATCCTGGCAGATAGGTTCAGTGCTAACTTTACCCCCCTCTCACCCCCTAAAGAGCCCATCTCTATACCGGAAGAATGCAAAGTTTCTGTAATTACGGCTCCACAGGTAAAAACCACACTCCTAAGCCAAGAACACAGCATCCATGGGACCAGACAACATCCCAGGCTGCGTTCTACATGAAATACAGAACGAACTGGCACCCCACCTAAATACCATGTTCAATCATAGCCTCACCTTAAGTTTTGTGCCTACTAAATGGCGCACAGCGACGGTTATCCCACTCCACAAGGGGGGAGCCACCACGGACCCCGGGAACTACCACCCCATTAGCCTGACGAGCCTGGTCTGCAAGGCCATGGAACGTATCATCACAGAACTTATAAACAAAGACATTGGTAATCTCCAAACTCTGGACCCCACCCAATTCGGGTTCTTAAAAGGCAGATCATGTCTCCTAAACCTGACAGACTTCTTTGAAGCAGTCACCAAAGCTGTAGACGAGGGTAAGGTGGTTCACACGGCCTATCTAGAGCTTGCCAAGGCTTTTGACACCATTCCCCACTCTGGAATTATAGATAAACTCACTAAACTAGGTATAAATCCCTGTGTCACAAGATGGGTTGCCAACTGGCTCACTGACAGAACCCACACTGTGAAAGTAGCAGACTCCAAATCTGACTTCAGACCACTGACAAGTGGAGTACCACAGGGTTCAGTCTTGGGTCCTCTCCTGTTTGGTATCTACTTCTCTGAAGTACAGGCTAACACAGAAGGTATTTGGCTAATGAAGTTTGCAGATGACTGCAAACTAGGAGCCATAATTGAAACTCCTAACAATGTGGACATCCTACAAAAGGGCCTCACTGAGACAGATGCCTGGTGTCAAAGCCATGGCCTCAAGCTCAATGCCAAAAAGTGCATTGTTATCCCCTTTGGTAAAAACTCTATACCCATGAACTACAACATAGGTGGTAGTATACTTAACACTGAAAGTATGATGAGAGACCTTGGGACACAGGTGGACAGTAGTCTCTCATTTGATAATCACATCGCCACAGTAGTCAGGAAATCCTTCTACGTGGCACACCTCATTTATTTATTTTATTTTACATTTGTTGACCGGGCTAGTCTAACTGGATAATGTCCATTTTCAGTAGAGGCCCGGGGGAGATAAGCTCCAAGACATAAACAAGGAAACAACAACAAATAATAAAATAACAACCACAGTGATATATACAATGCATATTACAGGTTAACAAGAAATTTTCAGTGAGGGCAAAAATAATACACAGTGCAAAATGCAGGTGCAATATAACATACAGTTAAAAATGCATGGAAAAGAAATAAAATAAAGAAGACAGGGTATTGTATAGTACTATAAATAAAGAGAGTTAACTCTAAAATAAGTAAGCACAGAGGCTGTCAATAATGAATTCAGAGGGAGATGGTATTTATAGTTAAAAAAGGAAGGTCTAGAAGTTCATGAGAAGTATGGGGTAGGCAGAGCCAAGTTTGAAGAGATAGATGATTAGTCAGGTTTAAGGTTTCTCATCCAGACAAAAAAGAGGTCATTGTTCCCCTCTACTCATCACTCATTAGACCCATTATACAGTACAACTCCCCTTTTGGTATGTACCTTACAAGGCATCTACAACAACTGGAAAGGCCACAGAAATACTTCACAAAGAGGATTACCGGCCTCAAACAGATGCCCTACGCAGACCGTCTCAGAAAACTCCAGCTTTACTCCGTCACATATCGCCTACTCAGAGGTGATCTCTGCCTGACATACAAAGCTATGTCAAACCCAGAGCTGTTGGACATGCTCCACTTAAAGAAATCTCAATCCCTCCGAGCTACACACTCTAGGGAACTAAACCTTGTCTCCACAATAAACTGAACATGCCAGAGGGATAGATTCCTGTCCCAGAGACTTCCCATACTCTGGAATAAACTACCTATCTATATCAAACAAAGCTCCTCATTAGCACTCTTCAAGAAAAATCTTGATGATTGGATGGGAAATAGGAAATTCACCCCGGGGATCACCTCTGTGGCTCTGCTCAACAGTGGCACAGGAAAATAATTTTCTTGGGTGGCAAAAGCCAGGGTACTTTTTTGGCTGGGCTTGTATAGGCCCCAGGGCCGATAGCCTAGTACCTACCTATGAACCTATGAATCTATTTCTCCAAAGTACAACCAGAAACTAAAGGTCTGTGGCTGACAAAGGTTGCTGATGACTGCAAACTAGGAGTGGTCATAGAATCTCCAAATCATGTCAACATCCTACAAGAGGGTCTTACAGGTCTACTTCAGTAGACCAAAATACCACTTACCCAAAACCCATATAACCGAGATGAAAAGGCCGACAGCAAGGAGAACACCATCATCCTGGAATACTGACTTACCACTCCAGGTAAGTAAATGCTTGGCCATCCTTAAAAACACAAGAAACCAAATAAAAGCAAACCCATCAATGTGGGGGGATGAAGCCCACAACCCCCTAACTAAATATACCAACCCCGAGATCGCACTACTGCAGGGTAAGGGGCAAAGTTCAACAGGATGGCCAAGCATTTACTTATCTGGAGTTTTGAGTCAGTGTTCTGGAATGTTGGCATTCTCGTGCTGTCGGCCTTTTCGTCTCGGTTATCTGAATTTCAGGTAAGTGGTATTTCAGTCTACTGAAGCAGACCCAGACTTACACAAACAAATGATTGGTGCCAAAGCCATGGCCTTAAACTCAATGCAAAAAAATGTAGTATCATCCCTTTCAGTAAGAGCGATGTTCCTGCTAACTACCACATCAGTAGCAAGACCGTAAGTAAGCACTCAGTGGTGAGAGACCTGGGCACACAGGTTGACAGCAACCTTACCTTTGGTCACCATGTCTCCACAGTGGTAAGAAGGGCATTCTATATTGCTCATCTCATTAGTAAGGGCATTGTCTCCAGAAAAAAATTAGTTGTAACGTCCCTGTACTCTTCCCTAATCAGGCCAATAATTGAGCACAGCACCCCTTTTGGTATGTACATTTCCAAGCACCTGCAGCAATTGAAGAGACCACAAAGGTTCCTCAAAAGGAAAATTCAAGTTCTTCAGCATCTGTCCTATGCTGATCATCTGAAATCACTGTCACTTTATTCTGTTTCATACAGATTACGCAGAGGCGATCTCTACCTTGCATATAAGGCAAACTCCGACACTGCTTTATTGGAAATACTGCATATCTGCAAGTCAATTGGTACACGGGTTACTCACTCTAAAGACCTTAATCTGGTATGTGACATTAATAAAACCTGCTGGAGGGACAGATTTGTTTCCCAGAGGTTACCACACCTTTGGAACAGACTCCCACTTCATGTCAAACAGAGCACATCATTGGCCCTCCAAACACAATCTGTACGATTGGATGGGTAACCATAAGTTCACCCCGGGGGTTCAACCTGTGTCCCTCTTGGACAGAGGCAATAGGTGCTGATTGTGGAAATAAGCGTAGAAGTTGGCTAGGTTTGTAAGGGCCTTAGGGCCTTTAGCCTAGTAACTTCCTATGATCCTATCTAGATATGCCTCCTAAAGACTTAAATTGCCTGAGTATGAATTAAGCATTCGCCAAAGGTACAATAATCCTAAGTAATGAATGTAAAGGTACTGCAGTACAAAAGTACTTCTGTAAGCTCTCCTTAACATTAGCATCAAACAAGATAGACTATCATATTTGATTATGAAAAAAAGATCATATATATATATATATATATATATATATATATAGAGAGAGAGAGAGAGAGAGATAAATTATAGAAAACTGGCAGCCCTTAGAGTAAGCAATGACTGCAAATAAAAAAACAATAGATGGTGAACATCAAAAAATGTTACTCTTCTAATTAGAAATGAAGGAAAAAGAACTGTACATTTTCAAATGTTTTGAACCACTGGACAGAAAATTAAAGGCCAGGAATATCCTATAATTAATGGCATTATAAAAATAAATAAATGGTAACAGTATTCATTAGAAACATTTCTGTAATATTATTTTATTAAGACCCTCATGCTTTTAGACTCATTTGTCTAGTGAGAAGCAATCCAAGCTGAAAAGGATTAGGCACCTTGCATAGAACTGTTAAATATATATTCATTCATTCATTTTCTAAATTAATCTGCAAGCTTATCTTTGGGGTGTGGGAAGGAACTTGGTAATTAACTCCAACAAACTGCATTGAAAGGACCTCAGCCTGAGACAACAGCTGTGAGGTAGCAAAGCTAACTGCTGTGAAACTATGCTTTCTATTGTGTGTGTGTGTGTGTGTGTGTGTGTGTGTGTGTGTGTGTGTGTGTGTGTCTACTTCAAATGATCTAAACAGCATAATACTGACAGTCAAATAATCAACAGATGAAATATCTAAACTGCAAAATATATATCAACGAAATCAAAGTTATACTGGGGAAGGGTTTATGCCTTATCCCCACTGTTGTGTGACCTTGGAGTTGGTATATATAATTAGCAGGGGGTATGGGAAGGTGAAGATGTGTTTGGACCCCTGCAAAAAACATTGACAAAATTTGATAAAAATCTAAGCATATAGAAAACCATTGAAAAAACTTAGGATATCCAACCACATTTTTCATTATTTTTGCAGGGGTGCAAGTCCCCTCTGCTAATTATATATACCAGCTGCGAGGTCACACAGCACTGGGGAAGGGCATAAACACTTCTTCAGTTTAACTTTGATTTTGTCTATATTTTGTGTTTAGATATTTTGACTGGCAATCCTTTGACCATCGATATTATGCTGTTTAAATATTTTTAAGTAGATGAACAAATAAATCAAGTACTGAGAAATAATTTAATAAAATAAATGGCAGAGAATATCACTAGCAGTTGTGATTCATTAACCTAAATAATATAACATACATATGTCAGTATTATTCAACAAATATAGGTTTGTAGCAGCTGTTAAATAAACTAATGATTACTTTGAAAATATAATGATTTTGTATGGCTATGCTTCCGTTTTTCTTAGGCCCACTGGACAGGACAGAATGGCTCCCTGTAGTGCCAGCAATGTGAATTTGACTAAAAGATCCAGCAGTGACAGCAGCAGCTGGGAGAAGATTGATTCCCCCAAACATTCCTCTGACCTGTCCAAATTTTTGCAGAATGTCCAGATTTTTACCTCATATTTTAGGTCTGTTCTTCATAAAATTTGTGGTTTCCTGGCAAACCACTAAGGACTGAAATCACTAAATAATGACACACCTTTGAGTTTCAGACTTCATATCCTTCAGAAAATGCATGCTAACACAAACCCTGTTATTCTACCAATTTCTAAGTTTATAAGAGTAATATTTCCCTATATTTGGGTCTTTATCCCCCATTATTTTAAGCTTTATCTAGATTTCTTGCACTAAGAGGTTCAGAGTTATGCCCCAAAGATCATCCCTCCATCCTCTACAGAAGACATGAAGGTGTAACACTGTAACTGTCATTGGTGAAACCTTAATGCTCCTACCACTAGCAAGTCTCTGCAGATATAAAAGTCGGACATGACTGGGCATACATGCATCTGATGTCCAGACATGTTGCTCATACATTTTGAGGACTGTAGCTGATAGTTATTGCTGCAGCATCCCCCAGACCCTGCTGAGGAACCACGCATATTTTGCTCTAATAGGTGATCTTACGCTGAAGTCTGAAGAGGTAAATTAATTTCCTATCAGGTCATGTTAAGGTCAGCCCTATAGCTATGACTTTAGTGGTGGGGAGGGGAGGTCAGCACATCAAAGGACAAAGAGTCTGCAAGGCAATTCTCCTGCATTCTCGCTGTATACAAACCTACATATATTAAATTATGATGTATTTTTATTTATATGTAGCCAGTGAAAAAAATAATTTTCTAGAACCCATGATTGCTAACAGGTAAAACAGGACTTTGACTCAAAGTGCAAATTCTCACTTATCAAAAATCCTAAAAGATGTTTGCATGAAATCAAGATATAAAACTTCCAAGCCCTTTCAGCATGAGTAAAGTATATATATCTATATATATATATATATATATATATATATATATATATATATATATATATACATATATATATATATATATATATATATATATATATATATATATATATATATATATATATATATATATATATATATATATACATACATATATATATATATATATATATATATAGGTTAATGGTACAATACCATGGTTATGTCACCAGGATGTTTGGTTCAGTATTCTCTGTAAACTATAAAAACAAAACAAAAAAAAACAATCTTCTACATTTTCCTGATGTATGGTGCTGTTATATTCTCATTAAGACACACACGCACACATTTTATACATATATATATATATATATATATATATATATATATATATATATATATATATATATATATATATATATATATATATATATATATACACACAGGTTTACCTTTAAAACCGCAGTCTGCATTGGTTCGAGTGCTCAAATGAGCAACTCAAAACCACGAAACTGACAATGTCGACAAACCTACATGTTCAAAAAACAGCAGATCGAACAGCAGGTTTGCTGTTTTTCAACATGAAAGTTGAAGAAAAAAAACTAAGTTAAATATATATATATATATATATATATATATATATATATATATATATATATATATATATATATATATATATATATATATATATATATATACACACACACACACACACACACACACACACACACACACACACACACACACTGTCTCTCGCACACACTCTCTCACACACATGCCCACCTTTCAGGTTTTTAATAAAGACGTGTGTAATAACTGTAAAACCTTTTGTAACCACTGAATACAGCATAATTTGCTTCGCTAACAGCACTTACACTGTTGTTTATGATACTTGAAACCACATTTGTCCATCTGCAGTAAGTGTGAGGTCTTTATTGTGTTGGCTTATAAACAGAAGCACTTTTCTATCATTCATTATTAAATGATCAGAGTGGATTTGAATCACATCATTAAATTTTCTCCTTCATATTACTGACATGGAATAAAATAAGCATTTCAGACCACAAGTTACAGGTGTTGCATCTTGAAAATGTCAAGAATTAAACATAAGTTCCTTTGCCTTCTTCCAGGAAAAACACAACTAAAGAAAAATTAAGTGTGGAGCACAGCCTTAACACTAAAAAAGTCCCTACAAACATGAGGGGAAAATAAATCGGTACTCTGTAGGCAGAAATTTTGCATTTGTGAAGGCTACTAATGAGATAAGTTTCCCCTCATAAAAACGCTCACAAAAGAATCTGCTTGAAAGAAGATAGCTGCCAGGTGTTGATGAGTGTGAAGTTAAACTCATCATTTTTGTCTTTGGTTAATTTCTGCTACATTGTCATATACCATCATCTTCACAATAGCTGGGAGAGTGGGAAAATGAGAGGAAGAAAATGGGTGTCAGCTATTAGAGTACAACGTGTGCCGATGAACAAACGCCACTAAACCCCTGTCTAGGCTCGCACTGAAAGTAAATATCTGCCTAACCCAGATCTGTACAATCTATCAGCAAGACGGTTGCTTTTCATATATTTTCATTCATATTGAGTCACTGAAGGTAATTTCAGTGAACAGACAAAAAAAAATGTTCACTGAACAACTCAACAATTTGTTTTTGCAGGGGGCAAGCCCCCTTTCAGCTCCACAGCCCCCGCACTTGTATATACCAACTCCAAAGCTGCAGAACAGTGGGAAAAAAAAGAAAACTCACTGTTGGCAAAAGTAATTTCAGCAAACAGCACTAGCTGTTTTTGCATTCGCCAAAATTAAGTTCAATATGACAATGTGCTCCCATTTTACAATAACTTGAATCAGACTGACCTATTTTGCTAACAGCATAGAGTGATGGATGAAGTGGTGGTGAGTGTACCCAAGAGTGAGAGACTGGTGATTGGAGCAGATTTTAATTGGTATGTTGGTGAGGGGAACAGAGGGGATGAGGAAGTGATGGGTAGGTATGGTGTTAAGGAGAGGAATGCAGAATGTCAGATGGTAGTGGATTTTGCAAAAACGATGGACATGGCTGTGGAGAATATATATTTTAAGAAGAGAGAGGAGCACAAGGTGATGTAAAAGAGTGGAGGAAGATGAACACAGGTGGATTATATCCTATGCAGGCGGGCCAGTCTGAAGGAGATTGGAGACTGTAAAGTGGTGGCAGGGGAAAGTGTAGTTAGGCAGCATAGAATGGTTGTCTGTAGGATGACGTTTGTGATCAAGAAGAAGAGGAGGAGTGTGCGAGCAGTGCCAGGGATCAAATAGTGGAAGTTGAAAACGGGTAATTGTGAGGTGGAGTTCAGGGAAGAACTGAGATAGGCACTGGGTAGCAGTGAAGAGTTACCGAATAGCTGGGTAACTACAACAGAGCTGGTAAGGGAGACAGCTAGAAAGGTGCTTGGTGTGACATCGGGACAGAGGAAGGAGGACAAGGACACCTAGTGGTGAAATGAGGAAGTACAGGAGAGTATACAGAGGAAGAGGCTGGCGAAGAAGAAGTGGGATTGTCAGAGAGATGAAGAAAGTAGACAGAAGTATAAGGAGATGAGGAGCATGGCAAAGAGAGAGGTGGTGAAGGCTAAGGATAAGGCATATGGAGAGTTGTATGAAAGGGTGGACACTATGGAGGGAGGAAAGGACCTGTACCGATTGGCTAGACAGAGGGACCGAGCTAGGAAAGATGTGCAGCAGGTAAGGGTGATAAAGGATAATGAGGGAAACATACTCAGAAGTGAGGAGAGTGTGTTGAGTAGATGGAAATAGTACTTTGAGGGGCTGATCAATGAAGAGAATCAGAGGCAGAAGGTTGGATGATGTGCGGACAGTGAATCATGACATGCAGTGGATTAGCAAGGAGGAAGTAAGAACAGCTATGAAGAGGATGAAGAATGGAAAGGCTGTTGGTCCAGATGACATACCTGTGGAATCATGGAGGTGTTTAATGAACTCTTGGAAAGTGAGAGGATGCCTGAGGAGTGGAGAAGAAGTGTTTTGGTACCGATTTTTTAAGAATAAGAGGGATGTGTAGAGCTGTAGTAACTACAGAGGGATAAAATTGATCAGTCACAGCATGAAGTTATGAGAAAGAGTAGTGGAAGCTAGGTTAAGAAGGGAGGTGATGATTAGTGATCAGCAGTATGGTTTCATGCCAGGAAAGAGCACTACAGATGCGACAGTTGCTCTGAGAGTGTTGATAGAGAAGTACAGAGAAGGTCAGAAGGAGTTGCAAGTGTGTCCATACCTCTCAACTGCACCAAATTTCTTGTTTTTCACCGGTTTTGCAGTCCAAATAATGGGGTGCCACGATTCCCGAGTGGCACACCTCAATTTCCAATTTTCCCGGCTCGGTTTTAAAATTATTGGCCTTTGACCTGACATCATAATGTGCACGATGATGTCAGCTCCATGAATAGCCTGCCAGCCTGTTGGAATTGAAGCTCCAAGGATGTGCAAGCATTTCCAGCTGCTCTGGGTAATACAGTTGTAAGTGTGAGAATGAAGAACTGGAAGGAAATATATTTATTTGCGAGCGAGATGTGAATTACGAACTGGAGGAAGGAAACTTACTCAGGTAAGTGTTACAAAGGGTGTGTGTGTGTGTGTGTGTGTGTGTGTGTGTGTCTGTATGTGTGTGAGAGAGAGAGAGACTGCAGACAGAAATCTGATGATTCACAATAAGTTATTTTGTCTGATCCATTTATTAAGTTCTGCTTTTAATATGACTTTCAGCATAACTGTTATTTTTGTGATAGACATAATTTAAAGCTCAAAATCATATTTATTGGAGAGACTATTCTTCCTTCAGACAACCATTGCCATCAAAACCAGTTAAAATTCACTCGTCCTCAGCATTCACGAACTTTAATTGCTTTCATGTTTTTTCATGCATCATTGAAAAGAACTGCATCACTGCTCAACAATGCAAACAGGAAAAGTTTTAACTTAACTTTATATTTGGAATGCAGTTTGCATTGTCCCAGAAGTACAGAACATATATCTTTTACCCCACATGGCAAGGTAAATTAATTTCACTTCTTTGCAGTTCACTCTTTGCTGCAAACTTCAATTTGTATTCTAAAGGAATTTGCTTTTGCTCTGGTAGCTGAGTTGAATTAAATTGTCTGTGGTTTAATATGCCAGTGAGAATTATTCAGAACTCCAATAGGCAAATTATGTCTGACATTTGCTAATTTGTATATGTTCAGTAAGAAAAGGTACCATTCCTTACTGTTAAACTGCATCAGTAATTATGTGATTGATGCATATTTGAAAAATATTTAAACCTGCCATGGTTTCAGCAATATTCCACATAAAACTAACAATTACTTGTTTTATGAACTGTGACACATCTAGTATATGTTTTATTTTTTTCTTTGGGCTAAGTATTTCGGGAACACCTTCTTAGTCTGGGGCCTGTTTTTTTGTTATCCAGTATTCACATTTTGTATTGCAAGGATTTGTTCAAGCTTTTGTTTTGCAATATCTGTTGCTTTATACAAGTCCCCTGCTTTATGCAGAGCTGAATCACTGTTTGCAGCTTTAATCTTAACGTTTCTGAAGTTAGAAGACAAATAATTAGTCTAGTTTATTGTTTTTCTTAATCATTAAGTTTATAAGATAGTATCTCCTTTTACATATTTCTGTCACACACATACTGTGCAATAGTTTCATCAGCTGACACAACCTTACACACAAATGAAAAGTTTACATGTTTTGTAAATAATGTTCTTTAGAATGCAGTAAACATCACATTTCGCATTATTAGTATCTTTAAATTATTTCCTTGCATGGCATTATCAAACTGTAAAAGCACAATAGTCTGTTTCTTCCATGCTAGATGAAAAAAATAGATACTTGCTTTCTGTAGTAATTTTCACAGGCCTTGCTGCGGCCATGTGCATTTTAAAATATTATCTGATCTCATATTGTTTTCTTGGGGATTCTGAGCAATGTGAATTTCATTGGTAATCTCAGCAGGTCCATGACTTTTGAAAACTATGATTCATTCTAATCATAATCTGTGAAACATTACATGTTTGTTTCTTTTTCTGTCACCAGTATTTCTTTCATTGTCTGATGGAATCACATCTGCCACCCACCTTTGCATAATCCAAGGAGACATTTTTCAGCCACTGTCACTGTTTTATTGCCACTGTAGTGCCTATATGTTGGAACATACACCTGTGGTCAGTGCCCTGGCCACATATATTTCACACAACAGCTTGAACAGTCCATCACACATGCCACAGCTCTGGCTGCAATAGGAGGGTTCTATTTACACAGGCCATGTCCAATGGTTATCCAGTCAGTACATTTTGTAGATGGAGTTTGTTGTAACTTAATAGTCTGTGATCTTTCTGTATGGATTTGTGTCCTCACAGGCATCATGAACCTTTGCCTCATTGAACACATCTGCAGCCTAACCCATTTATCAAGCATGCTCCCTCCACTCCTTCTCTGTGCAGGTGTCAGCTGACCTCATGTGGCAGAGGGTGTGCCATCCACCACATCCACATCTCTGGTGACATTCAACAATCCCCAGCCATTCATCAGTCCATCAGATAGCCTGGGATGGATGGACATGTGCCTTGTATGCTCTCAGTCTCTTTTTACATCATCCTGTGTTGTCAGTCTTACTGTCTGCAGGTAGCTGCTAAGCAACCTTTCCCTATCATGCTAAGTGTAGCCAGTCTAAATCCATACCTGCTGCTGGCCTGTGCCCCCTTAACACAGATGTAGCAGTGTACATTCTGTTATGTTCAAAACAAATTTAAAATGTGCTCTAACAAGTGTGCTGTGTTATACAACAAGGAATATAATTTAATACAGTCAGGAAGGTGTATCAAAGAACACATGTATGTTTCGTGTGTAAGGGGCCTGTGATTTCAAAAAGCCAAAAGGTCATCTTTATCCACCACTGGCCAGATGCATTTTCTTTGGATGTGGGTTTCAATGCTGTTTCAGTGAATGTGAGTTTCAAGGGCAGAGAAGTTGTAATGCTAAGTCTATTTTCATTGTGAGACTGTATTGCTTTGTTTAGCAGATGCCTATTAGTGTTTGTGCATTGTGCTATAAATGTAAATATAAAATCCAAATAATCATTGTAGAAGTAAAGCAGTATCCACATTAATGTTTATGGTAAATGGGGCAAAATAGCCAGGTAATGGGACATTGGAATGGCTGCAGGGGGACTCTAGTGCCATATTTTGGTTGTTTGTTCTTCAGTTTGCGTTTGAAAGCTGATATCCCATAATTCCATTGGAGTGGGCAGGGTTACATAATTATGTATGCAAATTTATGCTAATCAGTGTACAGATTTGTACCTATTTTTCATGGACTTGTCCAGATTTTTGATGTTTCTAGGTTGAGCGGTATGATTGTGTCTTTGTGGACTTAGACGAAAGCATATGACAGGGTGCCTATTGAGGAGTTGTGGTATTGTATGAGGAAGTCTGGAGTGGCAGAGAAGTATGTAAGAGTGGTACAGGATATGTACTAGGGTAGTGTGGCAGTGGTGAGGTCTGCTTTGGGAGTGACTGATGCGTTTAAGGTGGAGGTGGGATTACATCAAGGATCAGCTCTGAGCCCTTTCGTATTTGCAATGGTGATGGACAGGTTGACAGATGAGATCAGACAGGTGGCCCTGTGGACTATGATGTTTGAAGATGATATTGTGATCTGTAGTGAGAGTAGGGACCAGGAAGAGGAGACCCTGGAGAGTTGGAGATATGTTCTAGAGAGGAGAGGAATGAAGGTCAGCAGGACTAAGACAGAATATATGTGTGTGAATGAGAGGGAGGATAGAGGAATGGTGAGGACGCAGGGAGTACAGCAGGTAAAGGTGGATGAGTTTAAATACTTGGGATAAATAGTTCAGAGTAATTGTGAATGTGGAGGACATGTGAAGAAGATAGTATAGGCAGGGTGGAGTGGGTGGAGAAGAGTGTAAGGAGTAATTTGTGACAGACGGATACCAGTCAGAGTGAAAGAGAAGGTCTACAAGAGGGTAGTGAGACCAGCTATGTTATATGGGTTGGAGAAGGTGGCACTGACAAAAAGGCATGAGTCAGAGCTGGACATGGCAGAGTTAAAAATGTTAAGATTTGCAATGGGTGTGACGAGGATGGACAGAATTAGGAATCAGTATATTAGAGGGTCAGCTCAGGTTGGACAGTTTGGAGACAAAGTCAGAGAGGCAAGATTGCGTTGGTTTGGACATGTGCTGAGGAGGGTTGCTGGGTATATTGGGAAAAGGATGCTAAGGTTGGAGCTGCCAGGTAAGAGGAAAAGGGGAAGTCCTAAGATAAGGTTTATGGATGTGGTGAGAAAAGACATGCAGGTGGTTGGTGTGACAGAGCAAGATGCAGAGGACAGTAAGAAATGGAAACAGCTCATCCACTGTGGCGATCCCTAATGGGAACAGCCAAAAGAAAAAGAAGATAGAGTTGTAGTAGTTTATCAGGTAATTGTTCAACATCAATGTGTTTGGATGCAGACTGACAGTCATTGTACACAACATCAAAGGAAACATTACAGACACACACACACACGGTGAGAGTCACTCACACAGACAGACATACACAGGCACACACCCACATGCACAGAGGTATGTACACACATACACACACACACACACACACACACACACACACACACACACACATGCTCAGAGTCAATCCTACAGACATAGACACATACAGGCACATACTCTCAAGTACATACAGACATACACACGCACACATACGAATGTGCATGCACAGAGGTATGTACACATACACACACACACACACACACACACACACACACACACACACATAATGCTAAACCTTTACATGTTTATATGATCGATTTGTATTTTTCAAAGATAGTTCAAACTTTTACTATTTCCATTTAAGCAGAAATTTGTAATGTTTATTGCTAGTAATCAAGTAAAACTCATTTTACTTTGGACTAGTAAATGTTAACACCTTCACCATTTAAGAGTAGTTTTTCCAGAAGAAAAGGTATGAATAAATAGGTTCATAGGTTCATAGGTTCATACTAGGCTATCTGCCCTAGGGCATTTATAAGCCTAGCCAGAGTGTGTTTGGCTTTCGCCACCCATTTTAAATTAATTTTGCTATGCCCTTTTTCGAGGTTAGTATACTGTGCCTCTGTCTAACAGTGACACAGAAGTGATACCCGGGGTAAACCTACGATCTCCCATCCACTCATCAAGATTCCTCTTGAAGAGAGTCAATGAAGGACTCTGCCTAACCTGGACTGGGATTTTATTCCAGAGTGAAGGGAGCCTCTGGGTTATGAATCTGTCTCTCCAGCATGTCCTATTTATTTCAGTGCCGAGGTTCAAGTCTCTCAAGCGAGTGGCTCGATGGGATTTGGATTTTCTGAGGTGCAGCATGTCCATTAATTCCGGGTTGGACATTGCTTTATACATCAGGCACAGATCACCTCTGAGCAAGTGATATGAAACTGAGTAGAGCTGGAGTTTCTTTAACCGGGCAGCATATGGCATCTGTTTGAGCCTTTTGATCCTCTTGGTGAGGTACTTTTGGGGTCTTTCCATTTACTGTAGGTGTCTGGTAAGGTACATCCCAAAAGGGGCATTGTACTCAATTATGGGCCTGATGAGGGATGAGTAAAGAGGCACGATGACCTCCCCTGATCTAGATGTGAATCCCTTCATGATTAGGTGGGCTATATAAAATGTTTATCTAACCACTTTGGCCACGTGGTTGTCAAATGAGAGATTGCTATCAACTTGGGTCCCCAGGTCCCTAATTACTTCTTCTGTACTTAATGGATTACCACCTATGTGGTAATTTGTGTGCACTTTGTTTTTGCCAAAGGGGATGACTATACACTTTTTGGCGTTTAGCTTGAGGCCAAGGCTCTGGCACCAGTTGTCTGTTTCTATGAGGCCCTTTTGGAGGATGCTTGTGTCGGCTGGAGATTCAATTATGGCGCCCAGTTTGCAGTCATCTGCAAACGTGGTCAGCCACAGTCCTTCCATGTTGGCCTGTACCTCTGAGAAATATATACCGAACAAGAGAGGTCCCAGGACTGAGCCTTGTGGGACGCCACTTGTAACTGGTTTGGAGTCTGACATGGCTCCAGCAATTCTAACCATGTGGGTTCTGTCCTTGAGCCAGTTTGCAACCCATCTAGTGACATAGGGGTTTATATTTAAGCTGGTGAGCTTATCTATAATGCCCGAGTGGGGTATTGTATCGAAGGCTTTTGCGAGGTCCAGGTAGGCTGTGTGGACCACCTTCCCCTCGTCAATGGCCTTGGTGACTGTTTCAAAGAAATCGACCAGGTTTAAGAGGCAGGATCTGCCCTTAACAAAGCTGAACTGGGTAGGATCCAGTGTCTGTAGGTCCCCAATATCTTTATTTATGAGGTCCATGATGATCCTTTCCATAGCTTTGCAGACCAAGCTAGTTAGGCTTATGGGGCAATAGTTTCCAGTATCCGTTGAGGCACCACCTTTGTGGAGCGGGACCACTGTTGCTGTATGCCACTCTTTGGGTACATATCCTGTAGTAAGGCTGAGATTGAACAGTAGTTTTATATATGGGTTTAGCTCTTCTTGGAGTTCATGTAGGATGCAGCCCGGGACACTGTCTGGTCCCATTGATGCTGTGTTTTTTGCTTTGGAGAGGGCGGCTCTTACCTGAGCATCTGAGATGTCAGGGGGGCAGCACTCTGCTGGGATAGATATTTGCCCTTTTGGTGGGGAGAGGGGGGAGAAGTTTGCGCTGAACCTGTCAGCTAGGATGTTGGCAATGTCTGTGGGTTCGGTGTATTTTTTGTCATTTTGGACTAATTCTGAGCATATCTGGGAATTCCCACCCAGGTTCCTAACATAAATAAAGAAAGCCTTGTGGTTATCTTTAGTGTCCTGTGCAATTTTTCTCTCGAAGCTGGCCTTAGACGATTTTATGAGTGCCCATAGTTTTTTGCTAATACTGATCAGAGATGCCTTCCCTTTTTGGGATTTTGCTCTATCATGTAGTAGCTTCCTCCTTCTATTGTATAGTTTGTTTATGGCTGGGGTCCACCAAACAGGACGTCTGCCTTTGGAGGATTGTGTTTTGGTTTTATTTGGGATTGCATAATCCATGCATTCCTGAAGGTGTTCATAGAATGCATTTATAAAGGATTCTGCGGTCTGGGCCGTATTTTCCACAGGCCCGGGGGCTTTGAAGGATTCCACCTCGGTTTTGGGGAGTGTGACATTTGCTTTAGAGAAGTTTTTCACTGTGGTTTTCTGGGCATGGGGTGGGGTCGGGATGTGAATATCCAGTGAGATTAGTTTATGATCTGATCTTACCAGTGAGGGATACACTTCTGGTCCGGAGCATAGAGTCCCCATGTTGATGATGATCAGGTCCAGTATGTTTTCCCCTCTTGTGGGAGTAGTAACAAGTTGTTCCATAGCATTTGAGTTTATAAATTCTAGGAACCTTTGGGCTAGGGTGTTGGAGCTAGAGTAATGCTCCCAGTCTATGTTTGGGTAGTTGAAGTCGCCCAATATAATGGTGTTTGGAGAGACCTTCATATTTTCCAGTGTTCTCAGGAAGTCCGAGTGGGGTTCCTGGGTTTGGGAGGGTGGTCTGTAGCAGGCTATAAACTGGAAGGCAGTTTTACCCACTGTTAGTTGCACATGGATAGTCTCTGATGCTTCGTGCTGTGCCACCAATCTGGAGGTGTGGGTATCTTTGACGAATATTGATACTCCCCCTCCTTTTGTGGTTCGGTCCAAGTTTTGGGGCTGAAAAGCATGGTATGAGGTATAACCTGGTAGTGCTGGGGTGCTCTCAGGAGCCTTGAACCAGGTTTCTGTTAATGCACAGATATTGATGTTCTCCATGCTAAGGAGAGTTTCGAGTGCGTGCATCTTGAGGTTTAGACTTCTGGCGTTGAGTAGCATTACTTTTAGTTTCTTATCCCTTGTGATACCTATGGAGGTGGGTTTGTCTTTTGAGCCTTGCCTAAAAAAGGCACTATGGGGGTAGCAAGAGCCTTTGCCAATATCCAAAAGCCCAGGGGTGACAGGTGCAAGCCGTCCCTTGCGAAGCATCGTGGCTTGTCGAGCATGTCTTCCCAGGCTGACAGGCATTGGATCCCCTTTGAATGACACCAATACTTAAGCCAATTGTTGAAATTGATCATCTTGTCTTCATATTGTGGCATCATTCTTGGTGAGGGTAAGATGCTACTCAAGGTCAGGGTCATACTGGCCTGGGCTACATGCTCAGAGAGCTCCTCTATGTCTCTTTTCATGTAGTCCAGGGAGGTACGTCTCAGGTCATTCACACCAGCATGGACAATGACTGAGTCATATTTGTACTTGCCTTGGAGTGACCTGAGTGCTTGTGTTATGTGGCGGATCCTAGTACCCAACAGGCAGCTCACCGTGACCTTCTCCTTGTTCAGCCTGGTGAGCGGGACGTCAGTGTGCCTGACAGAGTCACCTATTACAAGTGTATCAGGTGTGTTGTTTAACCTTAAGGGCTGTGACTGTTCAGAACACTGGCTTTGTGAGCTATGTGTTGCACGTGTTTTGTTTTGGGGTACTGGTTGCTTGGGTGTCTGCTTTGGAGGTCTCTGCAGCTTAGGCAGATTTTTATTTAGAGCCTCCGAGTATGTTTTTGTGTGTTTATGTGTTTGGTTTGCTGTCGTGGTAGGTCTATGTGAGACTGGAATTGTAGTGAGTGTGGTTTCCTTCTCCTCCTGACTGGTTACGCCAGTACTGAGCTGAGAGAGCTTAGCCTCCAGTTTGGCTATATGGTTGCATCTCTCACATGTGTTGGAATTTGTTGGGAGGAGGAGAGGGTTGTCTGTGTACATGAGGCAGTTGTAACATTGCCTCAAGATTCCCAGATTCACCAGCTGGACCAGAGAGGAGATTGACAACTGACCTTTGGACATGCTAGAATAGTATTGGGAATTCCTTTATAATTGAAAAAAAAGGGCTAATGGGGAACAAGGTACTCAAGGGGTGTTTGTGAGGGTGTAGTGCTTTTAATTTTTTAGTGCTGACTTATATAATTGCTTTAGTGGGCAAGTGCCAGATAACTTAAATGTAATGTGTTACAGGTAACTTAAATGCAAAAATGACAAACAGTAACTTTCTTTCAAGTGAAACAAGGAAATAAGTACAGTAAGCAATGCAGATATCACTAGGGATCACCAAAAGTGCTGAAAAGCTGCATTTTAGGTGGAATTAGCTTTTCAGGGAAATAACAAGCAAACAAACAACAAGCATACAAACAAAGCTAGATTCAGCAGGCCTGGATCTAGTCTATTCTACAGCAAACAAGTTGTACCAATTACAGTAAGAAGCAGTTCAAATATGCAGGCACTTTAAATGTATCTCAGTTGTTCTCTATAGCACTCTGCTAAAAATGTACAGGCTTCTGGAAATATGCATTATAGTAAGTGCTAGTCTGTTGTGATATCCTGATATTCCATTCCATGAGCCATAAACCAGATAGATGACTTTGTCTGAAGTAAATTAGTTTCCCTAGTAAAATTAAGCAGTGGCTTAACTATTATAGCAATAACCCACGCCTGGGTGTGGGTAATGCTGGATTTACCCACGGTTGGTGTGGTTTGGTCATGAGGGTGAAGCCCGAGTGGCCAAACAAAGCCAACCGTGGGTAAATCCAACATTACCCACACCCAGAAGTGGGTTATTGCTATTATACAATGACATTATTTAAGAAAAAAAATAATTACTCTTCTTAAATAATGGCATTGTATAATGCCTCCTTGCTGCCCTTCCGCAGCTGTCAGGCATTCTGCGGCAGTTCTGATGTACTGTGCATGCGTATGCCTACGCAGTACATCGGAGCTGTGGGCAAAAGCAATGGAGAAAGCAAGATCTCCGTTGCTTTTTACAAACTGTTTTGTTATGTTAAATGGGTTTAACATAGCGAGACAGCTTTAAAAAAAGCAATGGAGAATCTCTGTTGCTTTTTTTAAAGCTGTCTCGCTATGTTAAACTCCTTTAACATAGCGAGACAGCATGAAGCAACGGAGATCTTGCATTCTCCGTTGCTGTAAAAAAAGAGTTATAGTAATGGAAAAAGTCCGGGCGACCGGACCTTTTTCCATTACTATAACTCTGATTTATAACGTGCACGCTGACCAATCAGCGTGCACGTTTTTGAATATTAATGGGGGGTCGTTGTATAATACTGTGTAATTACTCACACAATATTATGTCCATTGAGTAAAACAGTGTTCAAGAATTCATTTAATAATCTCTGTCTGGTCTCATCATCTATGTTACTGCCATTAACTGCTACCATTTTGTGAGCTGAGTATAACAGGGTGGGATTAATAATAATTCTACAAATGGAAGTATAGTGAATTGGATAAGAAACAAAGAGAAGATATACCTTACATCTCCCTTTAAAAATAAATGATTTGTGTGGTAGAATTTTGCAATACAGTTCATTAAAGTCTACAGACTTTACACTGTTTCTTTGATGATGTGCTTATATTTTCCCATTATTGTTGCTGCTCTCTGTATTTTAAACAAGTTTCTGAGTAGTCTCCCACATTCCTACTGACAGCAGGAATGCTATTTAGTATTCATATTTTATGTTAATTAGGTGTCCAGATTTTTTTAGCTGGATGTTGTTACTTTTCAAGGACCTTTTTACTCATTTTCAATCTTTGCAGGTTGAAATATATGATTATACTGTTTTATTTGATCAAACTGTAGTGTTGCCCAAGATGTGAAAACAAAAACAATAAAGTCACAAATATTGAGCCTCCAGTCTCAAGTTCCACAAACAGAGAAAAGAAAGGCATTTTGGCAGTGGGCCAGCCCAAATGCATCTATATATGTGTGCTTTATCCTCTAACTTAAATACTAACTCCCTAGCTGAATAGTCAATGGAGAAAGGGCAATGACCCTATGAGGTGACCATCTGTTTCAGCAGCACATCTGTAGCATTTAGCAGCAATAAGGAGCAAACAGAAAAGTACACTTGTGTAAGTAAAGCTTACCATAACAGTATATATTTGAATGATCACTGCTGTAGCAGCCTTAGCTAAATGGGTTACATCTTGCCAAGGATACAACAGATGTCCATCTTCCAAAGCTTCAAGGCACCTTTCACTTTCCAAAACTGTCAGACAGCTTGAGCTGAGCTGACTAAAAGAAAATTTTAGGAGTGAAGCCTTTCAGAGCTTTCCTGACAGCAGATAGAGGGGGGCTGAACCCTGAGCAGACAACGCTAGGAACAACAAAAAATAAATGTCCACACCTTAGCATAAAATACACCAAAAATAAGGGGGATGAAAGGAGGGCATGGCCACTGCAGCAGTGATCATTCAAACTTCTACTGTTATGGTAAGTTCAACTTACACAACTCTATTATGTTCATCATATTGATCACTGATGGCAGTAGCTTTAGCTATATGCATAGACTACCATAGCTAACTAAATTTGGGAGGTGAAAGAAGCATCTAGGAGCCCTCAGAGAATGGTCCTAGCAAAGTCTCTCTTCCTGACTCTCTGGCTACTGCATGTCCCTGGCTACGGCGTCCTATTAAAGTATATAGCGCTTCACTCTGTTGCCCTGACCTAGGGACTGTGAATCTGTCCTGCCTGAAAGCCAAGATACCTATTCTAAGCCAACAGGACTCCACCCGTACTATAAGTTAGAGCAAATCCTCTACATAAGACTCTAATTTAAAAGAACCTAGAAAGTATGTGTTACAGTGTCTGCAGTGTTACTACATCTTTCCTAATTAATGCCTTGTAACTGAGGACTGCTCCCTAGCCAGGTCAGCCAGTACACCCACTCTCTGCTACCCCTTTCTCCCTAACCTCATCACTTACCTTCAAATTAACTAAACTGCTAAGTTTTGTTCCTCTCTGCTACTCCTACACTCTAAAACACAATAAGAAAGTTTATTTATATTGTTTCTATTCTCTTTTTCCAAGGACTTGCCCCACTTATCTATCCCTCTGCTCTGATACATATATTATCCTACAGCTGGCTTGAACTTCTCTTTGCTCTCTCAGTACTGCTCATCCCTCTATACCTACCACTACATACTTGCCTCTAGTCACATCCTTACCTTACCTCAGTAGTCAGCATTTCACTGATTGTTCCTGGGGTCCTTCTCCTTCACTGGCTCTATCCCGCTCCGTTCGCCCTACGGGCTCACTACGCTCCCCACCCTGCCCCCTATTCCCACCCACCCCCACTACTTCTACACTTATTCATCCAAACCACTCCCCTTCAATTAACACCAATCACAAAACACTCCCCTTCAATTAACACCAATCATAGCAGCCCACACCTTAAGTTCCAGAATCTCCACACCCAATATTCACCTTCATTATCCAACTTACTCATCTTAATCATTCCACTACTCTTCATACTACCACAATGTCACTGGTATCTACCTATCCTCAACGTAAAAACCTACTTCCAAACCTTATCTCACCACTTCTTATTATACTCTATCTACTTACTTTCTATGAGCATCGCCAAAACATACACCTTTTCTACTCCACAAAGCAAACCTCCTCTACCCCCATAGCCTACACTCATTCTGATTCAAACACAATTAGTACTACAACCTACCTATCAGCAAAATACCATAGACTAAATCACATTAAACACTATCTGCCACAAGCCAAAAAATCTCTGTTCCTTACATGTAAACACCTACAACACTCACTTAACTACCAACTCCAGTCAATAATAGATGGTGATATCCAACCTAATCCCGGTCCAAGCCCTACACTTCCTACAGTTACCCATATAGCAACCCCTACTACCACCCAATCCCTTATTAGACCTCCCAACTCACTATTAATAGCCCATCTTAATGTAAGAAGTATAAATAACAAGGTTGCCCAAATTCACGCTCTCATAGATGTACATTCATTTGACATCCTGTGTCTTACTGAAACATGGCTCAAACCAACAATACATGACAATGAATTTACTCCACCAGGATATAGCACATTAAGACTAGATAGATTAGCTAAGAAGGGAGGTGGAATAGCAATACTTTATAAGTCTGGACTACAAGTTACCTCTATTGACTCTAAACCCCCTCCAACTAGCAATGAAGAAATACTTATCTCCAAACTCCAACTCAATAATCATAAATCTATTTATATTATTGCCATCTATCTACCCCCAGGGGATAACTCAAACAACCTGGAATATATCCTGAATTGGCTATCAACCAACTATCCCCAAGAAACAATAGTACTCGGAGACTTTAATATAAATTGGAATAGCTGTAACTCAGAACAGCCCTCTACCCATCTTAATTTACATGGTTTTACTCAAACTATAAACTCCCCCACTAGGACCAATAAACACAACAACACCGAAAGCACCCTAGACTGGATACTAATAAATAGACATCACCTAAGTTATAAAGTTGGAACTCTCCCTGAGGATATAAGCGACCATGCTCTAACCTTCATAATCAGGGACAAGACTGATATCCAAAATCCAATTACCTATAGAACTATTAGGAGTAAAACTAAATTTAACCCTGATAAATTCCAAAACGAACTTAGAGCATGCAACTGGGCACCCCTTAATAGTCTACCTCTAGAGGAAGCAGTAATCCACTTTAATAGTAAATTTCTAAACATTCTCGACCTCCATGCTCCAATTAGGACCATTAAGACTAGAAACAAACCTGCACCCTGGCTCTCAAAAGATACAAAACAAAAAATGCTACTTAGAAATAAAAACTGGACCTTATGGCGTATTACCAAAAACCAAGAAGATCACATCAAGTTCAAACAGTTAAGAAATGACACAAAAAAATCAATCCTGTTAGATAAAAGAAAATACTACATAAAACTCCAAAATACCCAGCAAAGTAAACCCCAAAAATTTTGGGCAGGTATAAATACTCTCTTACATCCAGGTCGTACTGTCACCCCCCCCCCCACCTGTAGGCGTAGACCAGGACAATCCAAAGGAAGTAGCAAGAACCTTTAACTCCTTCTTCACTGAAACCATTCAGTCTCTTGCCAACCAACTATCTCCCAATAGCTCTCCACTACCATCCCATAATACTACCTTACCTCCCCCATTTCATCTCAAACCCATCTCTACATCCCTCATCCGTACCCTCCTACGAAAACTCAAACCTACTACCATTGCAGCCGATCTCCTTCCTGCTGAATATCTGCAGAAAGCAGCAGATGCGTTAGCTACCCAGTTTCCATTCTGATTAACAGAACAATCTCAGAAGGTGCAATTCCTAGAACCTGGAAGATTGCACATATTATCCCCCTTCATAAGGGTGGAAACTCTAGGGAACTATCCAATTATAGACCTATTGCCATACTTTCTCCTTTGGCAAAAATCATGGAGAAATGCATTCATAAGCAACTGTTAAAACACCTTATAGACAACAACTTACTAGCTAACTGCCAACATGGCTTCAGGCCATTTCACAGTACTACTACTGCCCTCTTATCCTTCTCCGAATGTATAAATAAAAATCGCAATAACAACACTCTATCCTCAGCCCTCTTTATTGATCTGTCCAAAGCTTTCGACATGGTTCACCATAAATTTCTCATTAATGCACTAAAAAATCTGTCCCTTGATACTCTATCTATACAATGGTTTGAATCATACTTAAGCAATAGGCAACAAGCAGTTATGTGGGAGAACAACCTATCTCCCCTTCTCCCCATCTCACTAGGCATCCCCCAAGGTTCTATACTTGGACCACTTCTATTCTCTGTCTTCATCAATGACCTGTACACTGTCATTCCTCAGGCCTCCTTAATACAATATGCCGATGACTCCACATTAATTTGCAAAGCCCCAAATCAAGCTGACCTGCAATCTCTTACCCAAAAAGTGTTCAACACAGTTGAGGATTGGCTTCAACATCAATGTCTCATCCTAAATCCGAAAAAAAAACAAACTTCTACTTTTCACTCCCACCCATAGAGCCACACCACTAAACTTCACTGTCACTTCTAATAACGGAACCATCATTTCCCCTGACTCTAACACAAAACTCCTAGGGGTACTAATTGACAATAACCTTAACTTTGAAGCCCACATAAGCAATACCATAAAAACAGTTAACAAAAAACTAGGCTCACTATATAGGATCAAATCCTTTCTTACCCCACTAGCAAGATCTACTATTGCCCAGACACACCTAATTTCTACCCTCCTCTATGCCTCCCCAATATATACTAACCTCTCAAAAACCAACATGAACAAACTAGCAGTCTCCTACAACAATATTGCAAGATTTGCAACTGGCTCAACATTTAGGACCCAACACTGTATTAATTACAAAAATCTTGGTTGGCTAGAGTTACCTAACCTACTGCTACTTAAACAATTAATAATTGCTTATAAAATCCTGTATCAACCTAGTAACACACCAATTCTTACCAACCTTATCATCCCCTACAGTAACCTCAATACCCTCCGCTCAGCCACTAAAATGCTAGTACTAACACAAAAAGCCAACAACAAGGCAGGGGACTCCTATTCTCTAACACCGTGGGTAAATCCTGGAACTCTCTTCCCAGTGACCTAACCTCACTACCATCACTCTCACAATTTAAAATCAGGCTTAAATCCTACCTTAAAAGACATTGGCTATGCACCTGTCTTAACCCAGACTAACCTCTCTTGTCTTCTCACTAAATTTCCATATCTCAATGTCTGCATAATCTACCTGCTTACTGGAATCCAGATTCATAACTTCTCCTTCAACTAATTTGTACTCTCTTTTATATCTTATTATGTCTCTTTGTCACACTAATATCTCATGCTGACTCACCTCTTCAAGTGTGTTCCTGTATTGTACATCTTACTTATTTTACCCAACTGTTTACTTCAATATGTTCTTTTTTGCATAAAATAGCTTAATTGTATATACTACTTCCATTTTGTTAACCTTGAATTTATTTTATAGTTTTGTTTTATTAAAAACAAATATTGTTTTGTACTCTCGTGGAGCTTTTCTCCCCGGGCCTCTGCTGAAAATGGATATGTATCCAGCTGGACTAGCCCGGTCAACAAATGTAAAATAAATAAATAAATAAAGTCTGATCTCTGCCTAGAGCAGGAATCAAGCTTAGAGTGCTTTGTAAAAGTATGTCCAGAGGACCAAGTAGCAGCTTCAAAAATACTTCTAGAACCCAATCTTTCTAAAGACGCATAGATGAAGCCAAGGTAATGGCAGAGTGGGCCTTGGTCCTACCTGGAAAAGTTTTGTTGTGGTGACTATAACAAAAGATAATAGCCTTAGACAACCATTTGGAAATAGTCTGTTTTGACAGAAGTTGCCTCTTCTTACCTTCACAAGAAATGGACAATTGATCTGAAGAGCTGAAAGATTTAGTTCTGTTGAGATAGTACCTGAGTTGTTTGTGACTATCTAATGTGTAGATGATCCTTTTTCCCTCATTTTTAGGTTCAGGAAAGAAAACGGGGAGATGGATAGTTTGGCTTGATGTAAACTTGAATACTACTTTAGGCATAAAAGAAGGTAACCCTGTCCCTGTGGAAAATGAGGTAGGATTGACTCACTATAAGCACTTGCAAATCAGATAACCTTCTTGCAGAGGTCAGAGCAATCAGTAAAACTGTTTTCCGTGTTAAAAATCTCAAGTCAGACTGATTAGCTGGTTCAAATGGAGCAAGTGTTAAGTTTCTCTAACATAAAATTAAGATCTCAAGGAGAGGAACCTGCTTTTTTTTGGAGGCCTCTTCTTCAAATGCAAAACCCCTTTCAAAAACACTTTAGCATGAGACTGCATTGAAAGACAAGGATCCATGAGCAGACATGCTGAAATGGCCAATAAGTGAACCTTGATAAAAGAATAAAAAAGGCCATAGGATATTAACTCACACAAATATTGTAAAATCAAGCAACAATTAGCTCTCAATGGGCACTTGTTACATTGTTGGCACTAACTAGGAAAACTTTTTCCACTTGCTAGTATATGATTTTCTAGTAGCAGGCTTTCTTACTTCCATTAGGACTTGCTGCATGTCATCAGAAATAGGTGCATAAAAGGAATTAAGACCCTATTATCCAGGTAGTCGATTCAATTCGATTGATATCGTTGTGTATCAAACACCACTGTTCTTGTGTGACTAGGTCCAGTCTCTGAGGAAACTTGTAGTAATTGTCCCTGGCCATTTCCCAAAGGAAGGAACATGGTTGCCTAGCCCAGAAGGGAGTCACCACAATGATCTTGAGGGATTTCATTCTGAATCTTCAAAAGTACCCTGGATACAAGTGGAAAGGGTGGAAAACCATACAGGAACATTCCTGTCCAGGGAAAAGAAAAGACATCTGTCTTGCAGGCCTTCTTACAAGGAGTCCTGGAAGAGAATCTTGCCATGTGATTGCTCAGAGAGGAAGCAAACAGATCTACCTGAGGAATTCCCTACAGATGGACCAAATCTTGGAAGATCCCTTGATCTAGCTTACATTCATGAGGATCTGCCCTGTTCCTGCTCAGTTTGTCTGACACAATTTTGCTCTGACAGAATGTACGATGCCTGTAGAGTAGATTGCGCTGTAAATATATCCCAAGCTAACATGGCCAGTATGACCTGGCTCCCCCTTGCTTGTTGATGTACCACATAATTGTGGTATTGTCTGTAACCACTTGAAGATGTCCCAGCAATCAAAGATGGCTCAAAGGGTGAGTGTCTGATCACAACAAACATCCCATTGATATTTATGTGCTCACATCTGTCCTTGTTGTCCCACATGCCTGCACTTTTATCCCACCTGAAACTGCTCTGCAAGCAAAGTCTGAAGCATCTGTGGTGGCTGGCTGCTTTGGAACAGGGAGGGAGAAGGAGTGACCTGGAGTTAAGGATATCTGTGGTCTCCACTAAAAGATTTCTCTTCTGACAAACCCACCACTGGAATATGAAAAGGCTAAGAGCACTGATGCTGAGATGAAAGAGATTTCAGATACAACTGTATCTTTATCATGTGAAGTCTTGCCAGGGGTATCATGAAAATCGCAGATACCATAAGCCCCAACTCCTGAGGTGCTCCCTGGCAGTTACCAAATTTGGAGTGGAACCTCTTAGAAATAGATCTAGATAAAGATCTATTTTTTCTTGTGGAAGAAAAGCTCTTTGAACTGAAGTGTCTAATTGACATCTCAGGAACACAGTCCTCTGTGAAGGAGTCAAGAAAGATTTTTGAATGTTCTCTTGGAATCCCAGCTTGTGTAAAAGATCTCTCACTAAGACAGAGAAAGTCCTGACACTTTGAAAAATATTCTGAATAGATAAGTAAGTTATCTAAATATGGAAAAAATGTGGATAACCTGTAGCCTGTGTGACGCAGTAATCAAGGAGCCTCAATCCTCACCACTAGCACCAGTGAGGGCGTGCACATTGGGAAGGATAACAAGTGCACACACAGCAAAGTACAATTTCCCTTAAGAGCACACAGAGATCACAGTCAGTCTGGGGCTGGTTTCTCCCTTTCTCTCCAGATCCCCAATAAGACTCCCCACCGGCACAGCTATAGGGTTCAGATCTCAGCTGAGTAGTCATGTCAAAACTTCCAATACCCTCTCTGTCCAACCAGTGATTCATGTCCCTGCTCAAGTAGTTGATACACACACACACACACACACACACACACACACACACACACACACACACACACACACTTTGAGATTTTGTTTATATACAAACACACAGACACTCCTGGGGAAGGCTGGCACAGGTTCGCCAGCTATGCTCCCTCCTGCCACGTTATAAGTTAGTAATCACTGCCATCAACTACTCTTATCAGCTACTAATAAGGCCCTTCCCAAAGGGTGACCAGTTTCACTGTGTAATATTACTGCTATCCAAATAGTAAGTGTAAGCCAAGGCTAAGGCTATTCTGGAGTGGCTTAGTACAGTATCACTAAATACATGCAAGTACCCTAGAGCTTAAATTATCTCTACACAAAACAGCCACAGTTGAAATGTGTAAAATATGTAATAATAAATAATAAAAACACAAGGCAATACTTATTACTTCAACACAATGACATTACAGAGTTCAGAAATCACAGGAAATGCTTTAAAATAATACTGTAGAATAGTCTGACATAAATAGAGAAAACAGCTAGACTAACCTGGCTATTTCTATCTCTCTCTAAGGGAAATCACTGTTCAAATAAATATCTTACTTACAGAGCAAAAGCAGAGTGCTGGTGAGTTGATGTGTTCAGCTTCAGACAAAATCCAAAATGCTCTGTTCTCTCTCTCTGAGAAAGTCTTAAATTGATAACACAGTATTTTTGAGTCATTTCAGATTACATAATTCTTAACAGTTCTGATTTAGCTTCCCAGGCTAACAGAAACTCAAAATTTACATTTCTTTTTGTAATCTGCACCTGCAGGAAGCCATGGCAATAAAATACATTTTACATGTAAAATCTAGTAATTAACTCTTGTCTTAAGACAATAGAAAGAATTCCTTAGTCTAAACACCCTGTCCCCGAGCTTGAGATCATACAGTCAAACAATGCTTGACTTATCAGCTTTCTTCCAGCAGAGTGCACTGTGGTTACATTTTTGAACCTCAGTACAACATACAGTTTAATCATAACATATAGTTCTCTTTACATTTGTAGAACAAGCCTGTGGATTACATTAATATTTAAAATGACATAGAATTATTTACAAAATTCTATCTAGCTAGGCTGGCAGCCTTCACATAAACCCCCCCTCCCCAAGAACTCAAGCTAGTTTTTCAAGTGATCCTTGAGAAACGTTGCTTGAGAGGGTTAGGTCTATCTGGGTATACCTTACCCCATTCCCTGTCTTGAGAGGCCATCTGCATTGGCATTGCTAACCCCACTGCAGTGCTGCACTGACATATCATATGCTTGCAACCCTAGGCTCCATCTTAGCAACTTGGCATTTTGCTGGCTGGCTCAGTGTAACCATGTTAGGGATTGTGATCTGTAACTACAGTGAATTTTCTTCCATACAGATAAGGCTGAGGTTTTAGCAGTGCCCACACTATGGCTAGACATTCCTTTTCTACAGATGCATAGCATTCCTCCCTGGGTTGGAGCCTACAACTGAGATAAACCACTGGGTGCTCTTCTCCCTCTGACAAAATCTGGCTAAGAACAGCCCCCACCCCATGGTTTGAAGCATCCACCTGCACAACAAATTATTTGTTGTAATCTGGACTGGCTAACACAGGGGGTCCTCTCAAAGCTTCTTTAAGCATCTGGAATGCCTGCTCACACACTGTGGTCCACACTACCTTATCTGGCCTATTTTTCCTTGTCAGGTCTTTGAGGGGAGCAGCTATGGTACTATAACTGGGGACAAACTTTCTGTAGTACCCTGCTGTCCCTAAGAATGCCCTCACCTGCTTTTTGGTAAAAGGTGCAGGCCGTGCCTGAATGGCTTCCACTTTGGCTGGTTCTGGCCTGGCCTTACCACTCCTGACTGTATGTCCCAGGTAGAAGACCTCTGCCACACCCACCTGATATTTGCTTGGCTTAATGGTCAACCCTGCCCTCTGTAGTCTGCCCAGCACCAACCTGACATGCTGAAGGTGCTCTTGCCAGGAATGGATGTAGATGACAATATCATCTAGGTAGCAAGTGCAAACCCTCCTGCTCCTGCTAGGATATGATCTACCAGCCTCTGGGAAGTTTCTGGGGCATTTTTCATACCAAAAGGCATCTTTGTGAACTCATACAAGCCAAAAGGAGTCACAAAGGCTGACCTCTCTCTAGCCCTAGGAGTCAAGGGCACCTGCCAGTAACTCTTGGTAAGATCAGTGGTGGTAAGATACTTAGCCCGACCCAGCTGCTTTAGGGCTTCATATGTCCTAGGCATGGGGTAAGCATCTGACTCTGTGTGACTATTTCATTTCCTGTAGTCCACACAGAACCTGGTGCTGCCATCCTTCTTTGGCACCAGCACCACTAGGGAGGCCCAGGGACTGTTGGACTCTTGAATTACCCCTAGTTCCAACATTTCCAGTATCTCCTCCCTCAGAGTCTGTTTGACTCTCTCAGCCAGCCTGTAAGGGGCCTGCCTTAATAGGCCTTTGGGGTCCTGTATCCACCTGGTGCTGCACCAGGTGGATGCACCCTGGTTTCCCAGTGAACATGTCCCCAAACTCCTGTAACACTGCTCAGATTTATCAAACCTGGGTAGGAGATAGCTGCTGGGACACTGCTACTCCTTCCACTGAGGTCTCAGTCCGAGCCTCATTGAGAAGATCAGTCACCAGATCTCCCTCAGACTCCTCCTGCAATCCACTGCAAATACTCAACACAAGTGCCTCCCTATCATGGTAAGGTTTCATCATGTTAGCATGGTACAATTTGTGCTCCTGCCTCCTGCCTAGCAGTTCCACTATGTAGTTAACATCACTTATCTTTCTTACCACCTTGTAGGGGCCCTCCAAAGCTGCTTGCAGCTTGTTGTGTCTGGCAGGAATGAGAACCATTACCTGCTGCCCTGCAGCATACTCTCTAGCTTGAGCATTCCTGTCAACCAGACCTTTTTCTGTTGTTGGGCTTCTGCCATGTTCTCCTGGACCAAGCCTATGAGTTCCTTGAACCTTGTCCTGAGGTTTAGGACATATGCCACAACAGACTCCTTGTGAGATTCACACTCATTTTTCCACTCATCACAAATTAAATCTAGAGGCCCCCTCACCATATGCCCATACAGCAACTCAAAGGGTGAAAAACCTGTGGATTCCTGATGAACTTCTCTGTAAGCAAACAACAGATGGGGCAACTATTTGTCCCAGTCCCTCTTAAACTGGTCTGCAAATGCCTGTAGCATGGACATGATTGTAGAGTTTAACCTCTCAACAAGACCATTAATCTGGGGATGGTAAGGGATGGTCTTCAGGTGCTTCACCCCACAGTACTTCCACAGACAAGCCAGCAGGTCTGACATGAACTTGGAACCTCTGTCAGTCAGTATTTCTTTTGGGAAACCTATACTGCTGAAAACCTCTAACAAAGCATTTTTCACCTTTTCCATCTCAATGGAGGTCAAAGCCACTGTCTCAGGGTATCTTGTAGCATAATTTGCTACCACTAGGATATACATTTTCCCTGTGGAACTTGGGGTACTCAGAGGCCCCACAATATCCATAGCTACCCTCTGAAATGGCTCCTCAATCACAGGCAAAGGCATCAAAGGAGCTCTCACCTTGTCTACTGCCTTGCCTACCTTTTGGCACTGCTCACAGGTCCTGCAGTACCCTGTTACATCTCTGGAAATTCCAGGCCAATAAAAGTTCTGCATTATATGTCTCTTTGTACGTTTTCTGCCCAAATGGCCTGCAAAAGGAATATCATGGGCTATGGCTAGAAACGTCACATGGTAGGCTCTAGGCACGGCCAACTGCTGTATCCTCTCACCTTCTAGCCCTCCCTCAGGGATCCACTCTCTATACAGTAACCCTTTGTCCCAGCATAGAGATTCCCCCTTCTCTTGAGAATCAGGTGCCTCACTAGCTACCTGTCTCAGGCCTTGCAATGTAGGGTCTGAGAGCTGAGCCTGTCTCAACTCTCTCTTTGTAACCCTTCCCAGCTGCCCTTCAACAGGAAGTCTGGTATCCTCTGACAGTGGTGCCTCACTGTCAGCCTGGGTACTACTACTCACCTCTGCCCTTGCAGTCACTCTGTCCAAGGAACCATCAGTACCCACAAGCAGCTGTGGCTCACATTCAGTCTCACTGCTACAGTACAGCTCCCTCCCTGAAGTAACCACCTCAACAGTCCTGGTTGCAAGTGTGCAGTCTGTCTGGGTCTCCCCCAGGCTCCCAGACCCACATGCTTGTCCCCAAGCCTGACTGCATGTAACTGCATGAGCACATGGTACAGCATTATCAAAATCATTCCCTATCAGGGCATCAGCAGGGATATCCTCAAACACACCTACTTGCTGGCTTCCTTTTCTATCCTTCCAGTCAAGGTGAACCCTAGCCAAAAGTATTGGAATGGGGTCCCTCCTAAAACTCTGACTGGAGTAGACTGCCCAGACAAGTAGTGCTCCTCTGTAACCATTGCAGGCTTTACAATGATTATATCAGAGGCTGTGTCTCTCTTAGCAATGGTCTCTTTGCCATTCTCTACAATAGGATATAACCTCTTGTGACAGTTTGATACCCTTGTTGTCTCAAGACAACCTACTGTTGGCATTTTGTCATTCTCACTTACTGGCTCCCTCACCTTTTGTTCCCACCTTGTCTCCATGGACATCTATATGTCACATGGCCACACTGGTTGCATTTGAAACATTTAACCCTAGGTCCTGGACATGTACCTGGACTAGTGGCTTCCCCTGCTACTGGCAGATTCTGTTGGGGCTGTCCGGGCTGCCCACCATGGGTTCCTTTAGACCCATGAGCAGCATTGGGTGTCCCTTTTCCTCTGCAGGTATGCCCTGCTTGCTAGGTACAGGTCTCCCTTATTCCCCAACTCATCTGAAGTAGCACATTGTCTATCAGCTAACCAGATCCTCATGTCCTCAGGCAAAGTGCTAAGAGCTTGTTCCCTCACCAAAAGGTTCGCCAGCCCTTCAAAAGTGGTGACCTGACATCCACTCACCCACCTATGAAAATAAGTGCTCAGTTCAGCAACATATTCACACACGCTTTCATCTGCCTTGCATCTATGCTCATGAAACTTTTTCCTATAAGTTTCAGGTGTTAGCTTAAAAAATTCTAACAAACAATTCTTTGCAGCATTATAGTTTAAACAGTCAATGTCAGATAATTTGGAAAGTATATTTACAGCTTTACCATGGAATAAGGGGGTCAGGAACCGTACCCAGAGCCTTTGGTCAACCTCATACTGTTTACATACCCTCTCAAATATATGAATGAAACTATCAAAATTATCCCCCTCTGTAAACTGTGGCAAAAATTTACTGACCTTTTCTACTTCTGGGGTCCAGTTACTCCCTTCCCCATTACCTCCATGACTCTGGCGAAGAGTCAGCATCTCCTTTTCATGCTGCCTCTGCCTCTTCTCTAACACAGCTTCCATTTCCAAATGCCTGGCCTCCAACTCAAGTCTCTTTAGCTCCAGATGGGTTTTTAAGTCCTCTGCAGAAAGGTTCTGTTCATTCTCTGAGTGTTGTACATCTCCACAGCCAGTCTGATCATCCTCCTGATTGCCGTTTTCTGATGCAGCTGTGATCAAAGCTGCAATCATGTCTGCCTTAGTCAGGTTTCCATGCACCAGTCCTTTAGCCTGGCACATCTCAGCCAACTGGCTCCTTGTCAGCTTGCCATACTTCTCTGTCGACATGCCTGCCTGCTTTCCCTGACTGACTAAGCTAACAAAAGAAATAAAACAAATGTGATCTGAACTCTGAGTGTTTACTGCATGGCTGATTTAGAGTACAAAAACACCTTCAGTGATCACTGTACACAAGCTACAGGAATTCACTATCCACATCACTACAAGCCAATTAATATGTGATGTGGCTAACTCACCACTATGAAACTATTAATATCTGATGTTGATATCCCACACTGCCAAACAATTAATATGTGAGGTTTAAAAATATTTAATAATAAATAATAAAACACAAGACAATACTTATTACTTAAACACAATGACATTACAGAGTTCAGAAATCACAGGAAATGCTTTAAAATAATACTGTAGAATAGTCTGACATAAATATAGAAAACAGCTAGACTAATCTGGCTATCTCTAAGAGAAATCACTGTTCTAAATAAATATCTTACTTACAGAGCAAAAGCAGAGTGCTGGTGAGTTGATGTGTTCAGCTTCAGACAAAATCCAAAATACTCTATTCTCCCTCTCTCTGAGAAAGTCTTAAATTGATAACACAGTACTTCTGAATAATTTCAGATTACATCATTCTTAACAGTTCTGATTTAGTTTCCCAGGCTAACAGAAACTCAAAATTTACATTCCTTTTTGTAATCTGCACCTGCAGGAAGCCACAGCAATAAAATACATTTTACATGTAAAATCTAGTAATTAACTCTTGTCCTAAGACAATAGAAAGAATTCCTAAGTCCACACATCCTGTCTCCGAGTTTGAGATCAGTCACACAATGCTTGACTTATCAGCTTTCTTCCAGCAGTGCACTGTGGTTACATTTTTGAAGCTCAGTACAACATATAGTTTAATCATAACATATAGTTCTCTTTACATTGATAGAACAAGCCTGTGGATCACATTAATATTTACAATGACACTGAATTATTTACAAAATTCTATATAGCTAGCATGGCAGCCATCACAGCCTGCAATGAGTTATAACCAGAGTTAGACACTTTGTGTACACTCTTGGTGCCGTGGGTAGTTCAGAGGGTAAGGCAGATAACTGATAATGTGATCCAGACACACAAAACCTTAAGAAACATCTGAAGTCTGGATGAACAGGGATGTGATAATAAGCATCATTTAAGTCTAGTGTTACTAGTAAACTTGAAAGAGGAAGAAGATGTAACAGGTTGTGAAGTAACACCATTTTGAATTTGGGTACTATCATAAACAGGTTTAGGAAAGAAAGATTCAGAATTGGTCTCGAAGAATTTTCTCTTTGGCACTAGGAACATCCTTGAATAAAAACCCTTCCTCACCTGCTTACTAGATAGTGATTCTATCACTCCTTGGGACAGCGTGTGATGAAGAACCAGTGGAAATAAAAGATTCTGATCTGGAGGACGAGGAATAACTCCTTGGAAGGGAGGAATTTCCTTCCAATGCCACATGTAACCTTGATGAGTGATTTTTAGAACCCATTTGTCTGAAACTATCTGCTGCCAAAAAAGAAAAACAGAAATTTAGACTTTCTGGAAGAAAAAAGGGGCCAAGGTGGGAGAGGGTCACCAGATCTCTTGAAGGGTCATTCAAACTTATTGGACTCTCCATGGTTTTGAGAGGCTACAGACTTTTTTTTTGAACCCCACTTACCACTTTTCTTAAATGTCTGTTTATACAGTATGTATTTTGTTGGGACTGTTCATTCTGTTTTTTTTTTAACAAAATTGGATGAGGTGATAGAAAGTCCCTTAGAAAATATGGAAAGCAGAGCTGAAAAATCTAGAGATTCCCAGGATCAGCTTGCTCCTTTCATCACACTTTTTGATCACCTCTGCAGCAGAGGGGCGAAACGCCAATTCTTTATCCAAGGGAGAATTTAAAATCCAATTTTTAACATTATCTGGGAGGTTCTGAGAATGCAGCCATGGAAACCTCATCAAAACAGTACCGGAAGATATTTCAACATTCAGACACACTGCAAACAATGAGTAGTGACCTGTGTAACAGAAGAGACAAAGTTATTTAAAGCAGATTTTTCCAAACATGAAGAATGCAAATAAAACATTCCTCATACTTTCACAATGTGTCAGGACAGACTTTAACATATGAGCTTGACAATTCAAATTCTAAAATTTAAAGTTGTAGATGTATACACTTTATCCCCATCCCTGACAATAATGTGCCCACCTTTATCAGAAAGAGTAGGATTGGAATTAACTAAGAGCTTAGCAGCAGTGGGATCAACTAAAGTTATAGTGGCTGGATCAGGTTTGGGAACAGTGTATAGACATTTAAAAGGCTGAGGAACTTCATACATCCTATCTGCCCTTTTAGAGGCAGCTGGCTAACTACCAGAAAAAATGCAGGCAGTAAGACACACACCCTCTTAAGCAGACAGGACAGGAGGAATGGGTGTAGGTTCTGGAAAATACTTCTGTAACAACTCCTACGACTTTCTGAGGGACTGAGAAAACCACTGAAAACACTAACACATTCTAGAAATAGTCTAGGAGGAAAATAAACCTCCACAGTTAGAATCAGAACCTGAACTCTTCATTTAGTCTGAATCAGAAGTCTTAGCAAAAAAGCCCTGTATCCATCCCTGTGCCTTCCCATTCAGATTCAGAATCTTGAATCTGTTCAGGAGAAGAGGAATCTCTTTCTTTTACCAGAAACTACTTTACAAGAAGGATCAAAAGCCTGAATTAAACCCTGAGCCAAACCCAGTAACCTACTCCTACCTGAAGAAATTTGAGGAGGAGTAGATATATGTTTCATTTTCTTTTTCTTTTTGACAAGAAAAATGGGGCCATCTGTATTACTAATGGCAACAGCTGTCTTCCCAGGGATGGTCACAGAATTCTGAAACAACAGGGAAACCCTCCCTGTTCCTTCTCTCAGCAGCAACAAGAGTGTCTCTCCTTTGCAAACTGAAAGGACCTCAACAACCACAGAGGGCATGGCTAACCCTGGTCCATAGTGGCTGTAGGTGCTACCCCAGAGGGCTCCACGGTAAAAGATGAGTGGTCTGAAGTACAGCAAATGTCCACAGCAGAGTCACCTACATGTGGCTGAGGTGAATTGCTAATCTGTTGTGGTGGCAAAAGCTGTTTGCTTATTTTTTTCTTTTTGGGGCTGGAAGAAGGGCCCATCATGGACTGGTAACCTGTTCCATGGTCAAGCTAAAAATGATGTATTTTTCCCAGGGAAGACAAGCAGCAATTGCTGGTGCACACTGCAAATCCACAAAAGTGTACTTTTTTGACAGAAAAACACAGTAAAAAGTACTTTAAAACACTGTGCCAACCCCACAAAGATAAAATATACACAATTTCTATACAGAAAAAATGTTTTCAGTTACTTTACACCACCATTAAACTGACAGAAAAAAATGAGTTCCCTGTTTAAAATTACATTACAGTCTTAAGACCATTAAAACACAACACTGCTAGCTTTATAATAACTTTCCTAAAGACGAAAGTAATAAAAGATCAACAAAACTAAAAAATGGAAGGTTTTTCCCCAAAGGGAACTTGTCTGCCAAATGTAGATGCTCAAAAGCCTCAGAGGAGCATACTCTTCAGAGGCAGTAAAGCTCTGAAGAGCTTCACAACCAAAGTTTTCTTTTAGTCAGCTCATCTCAAGCTGCCTGACATTTTTGGCATGTAGAAGGTGCCCTGAAGCTTAGGAAGCCGGCTGGCTGTTAAATCCTTGGCAGGATATAACCTATAAGGCTAAGGCTATTGCGGCAGTGATCAATAGCATGGACATCTGCAAAAAATACTGTAACTCACCAAATAAAAATATCAAAATGCACATTAACACAAATGTTTCCAATGCAAAATATTGAACCAAACACCACAGACAACTACTACAAGACATCACAAATACAGTCTAATTCAGAGAAATGATTCTTAGCACTCCAGAATTTATGAGAATAAGCACAATAAACTGCATTGCCCTTCTAAAGTGCAGCATATGAATATTGTTCATATAGCCACTATCATTACAGTAATCATAGAGAGGAAAGGGGTGCATACAACAGTATGAAATGGGGAAAAGAAATCAGAGGGAAACACACGCATGGGGAACACAAACGACAGTGGTGGGAGGAGCTGGGAAGGTAGAGTACATGTTGTATGAATTGGAAAGGGAGATGGGATTCTCTGTATGGAAATAGGGTATACAGTAGTGGAAGGGGCTGCAAACAAACACAAAACAGTACAAACAAAGGTTATTTTCTACACACAAGGATGGAGTGATAATAGCCAGATATATACATACAAGAGGGTAGGCAAATGGTGATAGGAAGTTTTGGATCACACACAAGGTATACTGCAGGATATACAAGGAAGGGAAGGTCACATTAAATAGAGGACAAGATGGGGTGTTGACCACAGGGGTGTCAGGGTGACATAGAGGGCTGTCTACAAGAGAAGATCACCAGCTGAAGATCCCATACAGGTCCTACTGGATTCTGCCTGATCTCCCTGTGACCCATTGGTCAGCAACTGCTACTCCATCAAATTTGCAATTCGCCAGAGGAGGGACTGTATTTGGTCAAGATATTGGCCAACTTAATCCTCTACAGTATCCTTCAGTGCAGCCTCGACCACATGCTACAGCTGTGGTTAGTCAACAGGTGGTGTGACATGGGTGTCCACTTGAAATGACTCTTCACCCTTCCTCAGACGTACCTTACATGCCCATCATCAGACTTGCCATGAGCCACAACAGGCAGAGATGATGGTAAAGGTGACCGGGTCTACTGATTTTCCTCTTTCGCATCAGGTGAACCTGCAGAGAGGAGATACAATAGAAAAAATAAAAACAGCATTAAGTCTTTAGTGGCAGTTATCAATGTATAACTCTAAAGTAAAAAAACAAAACACAAAGATTACTTTTACTGCATTTCTTCTTGTCACATGACATGTGGTCACATGACTAATGTCTTATGTTAACCAGTCTTAAGAAGTCTCACTTTTAGAGATGAAAGAGCTTACTAGTTTTGTTGGATTTTAGTGGTTTGATAAACTGAGTTTCTTCAGTCTTCATTGTTGCAATAGAAAAAGTACAATAAGTGTCACATGCTCTTGGCCTAGCAATCATAAGTAAGCAACTTCCTACATGACTATGTATGGAAAAGGTAATTCAGATGGAGTGAAGGTTGCCATCTCTTGGTGTTCTCTTCACTGATCAGTTTCCCATTCATGCAAACTATCACGACAGTGTTGCTTCAGGTCATCACTGCAATGCCGACATTGCTCACTGGACTGCTACATACCTGTTTCTTTTGTAAGCACGAGGCTCAGGTCATGCCAGGCATCTACTTTTTTGAAAGGTCTTTACCATCTCTGCCTCTCAGGATGCCAGTTGCCAAATAGTATATCAAAATGGCACCAACATATGTACCTACCCATGACCGTAAGTCTCAGTCCATGCAAGCACTTGTAGCTTAGGTCTACAGGATGCATGTGTGCATACATGTGTCATATTCCTGCAACCGCCTTGGGAATTTGAGAAGGAGTCAAACTGTCATGGACATGTTGCTCATTATAGCGCCACTGTGCAAAAGTAAAATTAAGTGATTTATATAGTAAATCGTTAATGATAGATTATGTGATATGTGAACAGGATTAAAATCATGGTGTTTAGCTTGGTCTTATCAGTCTGGTCAGTGATATTTTGAAAGTCATGCAATACTCTGATTATGTTGTGAGACTTCTCATAGATGTAGATAAATGTGTTTTGTTGGCAAAGTGTAAATTTTCCATTTATTTATTTATTACATTTGTTATCCAGTTAAGTGAACTGGTTTGTAGACCCTTTTCATCCATAATCCCATCCAAGAAGGCAGAAACAGAAAAAACAATCATAACAAAGAATAAATACAAGATGAATTTGCAACAAAACAAACTATCATAACAAAATACAAGTTGAATTTGAAGTTCCATTCAAACAAATGCTCAGGTGTCAGGGGCCTGGTATATATATATATATATATATATATATATATATATATATATATATATATATATATATATGTACAAAATTTCAGGCAAGGATAATGTCCTTCTAGCCTGCCAGTATACCAAAACAGTTTTTCAATAACAAGCGTCCAGGCTGTTCTTAAAAATATCCAATTGCTTTAATGTAATTTGGTAGTCTATTCCATGCATTACCTACTGTCTCAGAGAACCAATTATTACACTCATTCCTAAAGAATCTTCTACATAGGTTGTCTGATGATTGTCTCTAAATGCCCTATATTCCTGAATAAGTTCTCCTCTTAAATATTGATATGAGCCACTGTACAAGTTCAGTTATTTAGTCTTTCATAATAAAATAAGTTTTACATGCATGGATGCCTTCTACTGTACTCTTTCCAATTTACTCATGCTTGTTTTCTTATAAGGTTTCCATACTGTTATTACATACTCAAGTTTGGGTCTAATGTAACTAACACTAATTAATCTACAGTTTTAATAATTGTGTACTGTATTAAATATTCACCTTTCAATGTATTGCATTAAATATTCACAATTCAGTCTATATCTCCCAAATCTCATATGCTTAGGTTTGATGTATTTATCATCATATTAGCAGATCCTGATACTGCAGAAGCTCTGCCACAAGGGCCAACTCCCAAATATTTTCACTAAGAATTTTATCTTTGTATAATAACCACTGGTCGCTACATCCTACCCCAATACTGCAGAGGCTTTGGCACAAGGGCCAACTCCCAAACATTTTCACTGAGAATGTTATCCTTTGGAAACAGCCTCTGGTCACTACATCCAACCCCAATACTGCAAAAGATTTGGCACAAGGGCCAACTCCCAAACATTTTCACTGAGAATGTTATCCTTTGGAAATAGCCTCTGGTCACTACATCCAGCCCCAATACTGCAAAAGATTTGGCACAGGGGCCAACTTCCAAACATTTTCACTGGACTTTTGTCTTTGTACAATAGCCTGTGGTTACTGCATCTGACCCTGATACTGCAGATGCTTTACCACAAGACCTAACTCCCAAAAACATTTTCACTGACAATTTTTGTCTTTGTACAACAGCCTCTGGTCACTACATCTGGCTCCGATACTGCAGAAGCTCTGCCACAAGGGCAAGCTCCCAAAAATTTTCACTGAGAATTTCATCTTTGTACAATAGCCTCTGGTCACTACATCTGACCCTGCTACTGCAGAAGTTCTTCCACAAGGGCCAACATTTTTGCTGAGAATTTTGTCTTTGTCCAGTAGCCCCTGGTCACTACATCTTACCCTGATCCTGCAGATTCTCTGCCAAAAGGACCAACTCCCAAACATTTTCATTGAGAATTTTGTGTTTGTCCAATAGTCTGTGATCACTATATCCAACCCTAATACTGCAGAAGGTCTGCCACAAGGGCCAATTCCCACACGTTTTCACTGAGAATTTTGTCATTGTACAATGTAAATAAATTTAACTTGAAGAACCTTGCTGTGTACTAACTTTATCTACTCAAATGCATGTCTGCCAGTGCCAGAAAGTAGTTTTTAACATCCACCCCTGACAGAGTTATCCTTGCACTCTAAGGACCACTTAATACGCTAGCCAGTGTCGTTTGTCTTCACCAGATGATTACAATGTATATGCCAGTTACTTAGTCTTTCTAGCTGAAAGGTTACTTTCAGGAAATGAAAGAAAACCTGCTCTACTTTGTCCCTCTCTGCTAATTGCTTTGTAATGGCTATAAACTGATTGCTGTCTGTAATAATTTGACCTGAAGGTGGAAGCTCGCTAAGCTCCCCTAACCACAATTCCCACCCACCCCCTCTTGCTTTTCTATTGTACTTCACGTCACTCCCATACTCAACCCCAAATTCCCACCCACTCCCTGTTACTTAACTATTATACTTCCTACACACACATTACACTTGTGACTCCTATTCCCTAACCATCCCAAACAACCTTGCAGCTATCATACACACACTCCTGTTTCTTTTTACCTAATTCCCAGCTTCCATTAAATCTTTTTAGCATAATTCCCAACTACCTTTCTCCCTCCCATACTGCTTTGCACTATGCACATTCATATTCACAATCCTCCCTAACATTATCTATCTATTCTACATTGTATCTTCTGCTTTTTCCAAATAAACCTTCACTTCTTACTATTTTGCCTACATTCTCATACTCTAGCATTTTAAAACCATGATTCCTTATGCTACAGAAAAGATGCTAGGACACTCTCTCTTCCTTCATTTAAAACTGGTTTGTCCTATCTACCCTCTATCAGCTTTCAGACTCTACCACCACTAAATATCCTTCTACCTGAAACTTTTTTCCTTCTTGATCTCTACTTCCTCACTACCTGCCAACTATGACACTCAGACCCATTTACTTAATCATGTTACTACTCAGCTTATCCTCTATTCTTGTCCTACTACTGGGCCATCTCATCCTTTCATGACTCTATAATACCTCTCAACATCTCTCTAACTCTGTTCCAACCACCTATTCATACTTCCTCCCTACAATCTCTACACATCACACCAAACCTATTTAATGATACCCCTCACCTTTACTCCAAATATAGATTGGGTAACTCCATTTCATCTCAAACCAAAACAAAATTAAATGGAAAAATACTCTCCAAAAAAGAAGTATCAATAATTCCCCAATATACTAAAATCATTTTAGGAGGAGACATTCACCCTAATCCTGGTCCTACCTATTACAATAAACTTCAAGACAATTCTTTTCCACACATTACTCTAAGTTACAACAGTCAATCCCCAACCTTGTTAATATAACTTTTGTTGCCATAAATGTTGGAAACTTAAGAAATAAAACTGCTGAGCTACATGCTTGGATTACCTAACATAAGTTTGAAATTATTTCTCTCTGTAACTGATATTTGTCCAGCATAAATGACTCCAAGATTACACCACCCAGCTACGATATCATCAGTAGTGACCATATAAATGCTGCGTTATTACTTTAATATTTCCCAACAACTACCACATTTTCCCTTACAACAAACCAATACCAAAATTCAATTTAGCAAAGCTTCTTATTTCTTTCCTGAAATTAAACAATTATAAATATGTATTACTGTTCTTTACATTACTCCTGGCAACAATACAGCTATACTGGAAGATATCCTACTTTGGATATCCATAACAATTCCACAAGAAATAATACTACTAGGTGATGTGAATGTCAACTGATTGGACATAAACCTTAAGTCCCCTACATCTAATGTGAACGTATTTGCTTTCACACAACTAATTAATAGCTCCACTCATTATAGCAAGACATCAAATTCCGTATTACACTGTATCCCATTGTCAAATCCTAGCAAATACATCACATCAGGTACAATGTCTGACTATATCAGTGATCATCTTTCAGTGTATACAACCAGACATCTCACATATCCACTTAAACAGCATGTTTATAAAACAGCACATAACCTTTCCAAATTTAACCCAGAAATGTTCATTACTAACCTATCATCTATTAACTGGAACTTTCTAAAAATCCTCCCGTTAGATGATTCTGAAAATTAATTCAATACAATTTTCCTGACTATCCTGAATAGCATTACACCTCCTAGAAGGAAGAGACTAAAACAAATATTGCAATTTGTCTATCCAAAAACAGTAGAATGCTAGTGCAGGATAGAGAAAAAGCATGGCAAAAATATAAACCACCACAATATCTTGAAAACTTCAGAATGCTTTGCAATTGTACTAAAAAGCAAATTAATGAAGACAAAAAGTATACTATAATAAATTTCAGAATAATAGCAAACACAGCCCTAAAATATTATGGACAGCTATTAACGAAATCTTGCATCCCAGTCATAAATTCAACCCTAACCTCTCACCTAATAATTCATCACTCGAAGCCACAAAACAATTCAACTCTTATTTCATAGATAATATAGCAGCCAAGGATTCCTCAACATCTAATCCTAACCATTCCCAACAGCCATGTTATCACTACAACCACTTTCATTTTCAAACCTGTACCCACATCCAGTATAAAACTACTCTTAAATTCAAACCATGCTCTACTTCAGCTAATGACCTTCAAAGCGAATAACAAAAATTAGCAGCAGATAGCATTGCCTACCCTATCTCAATAATTCTAAATAGGTCAATCCAGAAATCTCGCATTCCCTGTCTCTGGAAAAAGTCACATATTATCTCCCTGCACAAAACAGTAAATTCAACAGACATTACTACCTTTAGGCCTATAGCAATTGTATTCACCTTCTCCAAAATACTTGAAAAATGTATTCAAAAACAATTGCTAAATTACTTCCTGCAGGAAGAAGTCCTATCCCCCACATAACATCCTTCCCATAATACTAACACTGCATTTCTAACCTATACAGATAGTGCCAGCAAAGCTAGAGATAACAACAAACTAATCTCCTCCATATTTCAAGACTTGTATAAAGCTTTTGACACAGTTTATCACAGCAAATATCTACTTGAAATGTCCTCATTAGGTCTCTCTCACACTCTTCTATGGTTCAAAAGCTACCTATCCAATAGGTATCAGTCAATAAAATGGCAATTTGCCCTCTCTCAATATCTCTTTGTCACCACCGGTGTACCAGAGGGCTCTGTCCTTTGTCTCCTTCTCTTTAATATTCTCACCAAATCCCACCACACATCTATACAACAGGCCTCCCTAATACAGTACACAGATGACTACACACTCATTTGCATATCTGACAACATGGCACACCTCCAAATAATTACTCAGGAAGATTTAACAGCAACTGAAATACGGCTTTGTAACTCACAACTCATGCTCAGCCCCCAAAAAACAAACTACTGCTTTTCCCCTAAATCCCTCTCCCATGATAAAATAAAATTTAAAGTCCTCTCTGATAACACAGCTATTGATGTCACTTCTCATAGCAAACTATTAGTGATGATAGTGGATGATAATCTTAAATGTGACCTGCATATACAAAATTGCATAAGAAAAACTCATCAAAAACTAAGGATGCTTCACAGAGCCAAAATTGTTCTTACCAACTCAACTAAAGCTACACTTGCCACTACTTATCTCTTCCCTTTACTAGCTACACTTGCCACTAATTATCTCCTCCCTTTACTTCATTATGGTGCTCCTATCCTTACTAACCTTCACCACAATAATTAAAACTTGAACAATGCTATAACAAAGTTGCTACATTTGCAGCGAATGCTCCTTTCAGAACCCACAACTGTATAGCACTAAAAATCCTAAATTGGTAAGAAATACCCCATTAACTAATATATACACAGCTTCTTACCACCTATAAAATTATCCAGAATCCATCCACTTGTCCAGCACTTAATCACATTCTACACAACTATGTTCCTAGTCGGTCATTTTTGATCCACTGACCAAAAACTCCTATGTGGACACAAATCTCTCAAATCTGTTGGGCATTGTCTGAACTCGTACCATGTTGCTAAGATCTAGAACTCCTTATCTCTATCCATCAACTCAATACCCTCCCTCCCATCCTTCAAAACCACCCTGAAAGACATCTTAACCAAAAGCTGGATCTGTTCTTGCTCAACACCATGATAAGCTATATCCCTAAATGTGAACAAATACCTATTCGTATGTTATATCTCCATACTCACCTTTCTTTACTCACATCCTTACTTCTCTCAATTTCTCTCCCCTGGCTTTCTCTCTAAATATACCATAGCCATGTTTTTCTCTCATTTCACTTGCAGTTCCTGTTTGTATTATACTAACTTACCTTTAATTTCTCTATAAACTGACTAAAATGTCTCTAACTATTAAATAATTGTCATATAACTCGTATTGATTCTTAACCAATGTTTTCATATTATGTGTAATTTGGTATAATTATTTAAACTGTATTTGTTTTTTGTATTATTTTTAAAGATTGTAAAATTATTGTCCTTGAAATGTTTTGTAATACTTTGAAGCTTTTCTCCCTGTGCCTCTGCTGAAAATGGGCTCCTACTCAGGCTTTCCTGGTAATCAAATCAATAAATACATACTCTCCTTCATCCAAATGGTCAATTTAGTCGTTATTTTGCAGACATGCTCTATCTGTAACACGTTATCAGTTCACACACTTTCAAGTCAGACTGTAGAACATCCAGATGAAAAAGACAGAGCTGAAATATATAATCTAAACAAGTATGGGCCCAAGCTAGAGCCCTGTAGGACACCCTAAATGCAACCTAAAATTGCATCTGTCCAATTGTTGTATGATACTTGTCGTGTCATATTTGTAAGTCATGTAGCTACCTATCCAATCAAGAGTACATCAATACATTGTTGTTCTAATTTACTGATCAGTGTTTTGTGTATGACCCTATCAAAGACTGAAGTTAAATCTATACAAGTTACATCACAGCACAGTTTTTCATTTATAGCTACTATTATATTGTTATAGAACATCATTTTACAAGTGGTTATAGATCTATTTTAACATATATATATATATATATATATATATATATATATATATATATATATATACGCTAATATATTGTTTCAAGTCCCAACTTTCCAGTTCTGACAGTAATTTATCCAGTATAACCTTCTCCATTATTTTTACACAACATGAACGTAAACATATGGGTCTGTATGGCTCTGGGTTTTTCCTGCTCCTCTTTCCTTTAAAGACAGGTTTAACAAGTGCATGCCTCCGATCTTGAGAAATCTCCCCATATTTAACTGACTTAGTGAATATCAGATATAATGGTACTGTAAGTTCACACTGGAGTCTTCTCAGCTCATTATTACTAATTCCATCTCCTCCCTGTGCTTTGTTTGGATTCTGTTTGCATAGTATTTTTTCAATATAATCTGATTTGATTTCAGTATTTGAGGTTCCCTGGATGTTACTAGGACAATTTATCACCCCCTTTGTGGAGCTAAACTGCCTAGCAGAAGATTTTGTAAATATATCTATAATATGTTGTGTCTGAGAATAAATTTTAGAATCTACACACAGTTTATCAATTTGTATGTCTTTACTCCTACCACATCATATTTATCTATAAAATGGTTTCCTGTTATGCTGAATAATTTTATATAAATTTTCTTCAATTTTTTCTTGATATTATAGGTTCATAGTTTCATAGGTGTGTACTAGGCTAATGGCCCTGGAGCCTTTACAAGCCTGGCCCATAGGATCATGACAGCCAACATTGGTTCCCAGTGACACACTATGTTTAATTTGTCTGTCCAGCTTGTTTATTTCAGTATTCAAAGTCATAGTTTGACCTCTTTTCCATTTCTTATATTTTTACCTTTTACCTTACTCAAGTATCTTGTTCTTAAGAAATATGTGTGCCTAGATACTGATGTTTAACATTTATTTTTATTTTTTATTTTTTTTTTGCATTTAAACAATTTCTCTTTCAAATCTTGCCATGTTCATTTTACAGTTTTTCCAGTGAATGCATCACTCCAATTAGTTTTGCATAGTATCAGTTTTGCTTCCATATCTGTTATTATTCTTCTCTACATTGGTTTAGATTACAGTTTGGCAGAATTATCTGGCAAAAATGTAACCTTTATAACCCCATAATCGCTACATATCAACAGTAGTAAAATTTGACATGAAGTAATAGTAATTTCTTAAGGAACACAAATAATGTCTAATTTGTTCCATTCCCCGGTAGGCTTTTTTACAATCTGAAGCAATTGATATTCCTGACATACTTTGTAAATAATTTCCTTAGTTGTGTTGGTGAATCAGTATTATTTCAGTCTTTTTCTGATAAGTTTAAGTCTCCAGCCACTTTTATTCTTCTATCCTGTGTTTATTGGCCTTCACATGTTAGCTATATGCTTTAGTGACCACAGTAGCAGTTAAGTGTTGTTTGGATGGGGGTGGGGGCTGTACCATTCAATGTCAGTAGACTAAGCTATGTACTAACCTCTGTCAAGAAATCTTATGCAGTGCCATATCACAATATATAATGTCTGCATACTGTTAATATGGTAACCAGCCCCGAAATATGGAGACTGAATGGTCAAAAGAATGGACTTACATATACTACGTCTGAGATGACATTTCTCAGAATATTGCTTTTTCTCCAAGGTGTGGTGATCTCAGAGTTGGTATATATAGGTTTGGGGGATACAGGGAGCTTTCCACCCAAATTGGGGGGGGGGTGCAGAGAACAGCTTGTCGCCCCTGCAAAAAGAAGTTTAAAGGAGAAGATCGATTTTTGAGATTCGCTCTTCTCCTCTGTTTTCAATCTTTTTACTTTGGTTTATTGGCACTCAGCATTTTGATTGCTTACATTTCAATAGGGACCCATTAATATACTGTTTGAGTGATAAGGTTTATACATGCCATATCAGCAGACAAGTTGACAGACTCATACTTCTCAACCTCTTAGAGCAAGAAATCTGGACAAAGCCATCAATAATGGGGGACAAAGGCACAGAAATAGGGACACTTTTTAAATATTGCTCTTAGAAAGTTAGAAAATTGATAGTATTACAGGTTTTGCATTAGCATGAATTTTCTGCAGGGTATGAAGTCTGAAATTTAAAAGTCTGTCATTATTTTCTGACTTTAACCCTCAATGATTTGCCAATGATTTGCCAGAAAACCACAATTTTATGAGAAATGGACCAAAAGTATGAGGGAAAAATCTGAACATTCTGTGAAAATCTATACAGTTTAGAGCTATGGAGACTATACACTGTGTGGCAGTATCTGATGATACTGTGGGACAACATATAAGTCCTGCATACTGTGACTATCTTGCCTGGGGAGTTTACACATGGAATAGGTACATTTTTTAGTACCTGTATCTAGGTTTACCATCAAATGGTCGACAGTAACATGCTTGACAGCCACCTCCTCGACTATGGTAGGAGCGACTGTCGGAATGTCGACGTTCATTTGTACGTCAGTTTAAAAGGACATACATGGGCAGGGAGTTTCAGCATATATTTCAATGGGAGATTTCCACCTTAGGGTCGACAGAATTTGTCGATGTTGCTGCGTCGATCATATGGCCTACTTCATATTCATGAGTCTACGTTACTTGTCGCGGAAATCACCGTTCGTGGACGTGATTTTCATCCTTCTGATATAAACCCCTGTATCTATACTTTTAGCAATAACCATTCTAGTTTTCATCAGATGCAAGCAGGATTCACTATATCCACAGGACAAGAAAGACACAGTTGTATAACTTTAGCAATGCTTAAAACAGCATTCTAGTGCAGGCACTTCAGGTGTGCATGCCCTTTGAATGATTTGCAGAGGATGTGCAAACCAAATGTTACAGGACCAGGTATGGCATTCTGTTTTGTTGGACATGATGGGGGGGGGGGGCAACAACACACTGAGCCAGGTCTGCTGTTACTTGAAAGACATGCTTTACCATGCCATACAGTAGACAGAATAGAGCAAAGTTGAAATCCTCCAGGGTGGGCCACAATGGTTAACAAGACTTGCAGATATAAGAGAGTTTCCCGTATTAATGAGTGAATGGGGTTGAAACAAGATTTGTTTACATATACAGTTTTCACATTAGTGGGTGCACCCTAACAAACTAACCTCAATGCACTCTCCTTTTCATAGGTACACCAGAAGCTCCCCAGGTTACTATCACCAGAGAAGTCAAGGTTGTATAATAAAATAAATGGATGTATTCACATCCTTGTCCTGCATGTCAGAAAGGTACCTTGTGGCATATTATATGGTGTTCACTACAGTGTTTTCCTGTGTATATATTAACAGGTAGAAATGGCTGAGGATGGACAAGGTATTGATATGTGCACCTGTGTGGAGCCAAATGATACTAATCAAATACCTGGAGATGTGTCACAGTCATAGCAACAGGTCAGTGTCAGTCACATTCCTAGGTGGGAGAAAGCTTCAGCAGAGGGTTAGTGCATGGCTGAAGACCGTGTCGGTCACATTCCTAGGTGGGAAAAAGCCTCAGCAGAGGGTTAGTGCATGGCTGAAGACCATGTCAGTCACATTCCTAAGTGGGAGAAAGCCTCAGCAGAGAGTTAGTGCATGGCTGAAGACCGTGTCAGTCACATTCCTAGGTGGGAGAAAGCCTCAGCAGAGGGTTAGTGCATGGCTGAAGACCGTGTCAGTCACATTCCTAGGTGGGAGAATGCCTCAGCAGAGGGTTAGTGCAAGGCTGAAGACTGTGTCAGTCACATTCCTAGGTGGGAGAAAGCCTCAGCAGAGGGTTAGTGCATGGCTGAAGACTGTGTCAGTCACATTCCTAGGTGGGAGAAAGCCTCAGCAGAGGGTTAGTGCAAGGCTGAAGACTGTGTCAGTCACATTCCTAGGTGGGAGAAAGCCTCAGCAGAGGGTTAGTGCAAGGCTGAAGACTGTGTCAGTCACATTCCTAGGTGGGAGAAAGCCTCAGCAGAGGGTTAGTGCATGGCTGAAGACCGTGTCAGTCACATTCCTAGGTGGGAGAAAGCCTCAGCAGAGGGTTAGTGCATGGCTGAAGACTGTGTCTGTCACATTCTTAAGTGGGAGAAAGCCTCAGCAGAGGGTTAGTGCATGGCTGAAGACTGTGTCTGTCACATTCCTAAGTGGGAGAAAGCCTCAGCAGAGGGTTAGTGCAAGGCTGAAGACCGTGTCAGTCACATTCCTAGGTGGGGAAAAAGCCTCAGCAGAGGGTTAGTGCATGGCTGAAGACCATGTCAGTCACATTCCTAGGTGGGAGAATGCCTCAACAGAGGGTTAGTGCAAGGCTGAAGACCATGTCAGTCACATTCCTAGGTGGGGGAAAGCCTCAGCAGAGGGTTAGTGCATGGCTGAAGACCGTGTCAGTCACATTCCTAGTTGGGAGAATGCCTCAGCAGAGGGTTAGTGCAAGGCTGAAGACCGTGTCAGTCACATTCCTAGGTGGGAGAAAGCCTCATCGGAGGGTTAGTGCATGGCTGAAGACTGTGTCTGTCACATTCCTAAGTGGGAGAAAGCCTCAGCAGAGGGTTAGTGCATGGCTGAAGACCGTGTCAGTCACATTCCTAGGTGGGAGAAAGCCTCATCGGAGGGTTAGTGCATGGCTGAAGACTGTGTCTGTCACATTCCTAAGTGGGAGAAAGCCTCAGCAGAGGGTTAGTGCATGGCTGAAGACCGTGTCAGTCACATTCCTAGGTGGGAAAAAGCCTCAGCAGAGGGTTAGTGCATGGCTGAAGACCATGTCGGTCACATTCCTAGGTGGGAGAATGCCTCAGCAGAGGGTTAGTGCATGGCTGAAGACCATGTCAGTCACATTCTTAGGTGGGAGAAAGCCTCATCAGAGGGTTAGTGCATGGCTGAAGACCGTGTCAGTCACATTCCTAGGTGGGAAAAAGCCTCAGCAGAGGGTTAGTGCATGGCTGAAGACCGTGTCAGTCACATTCCTAGGTGGGAGAAAGCCTCAGCAGAGGGTTAGTTCATGGCTGAAGACCATGTCAGTCACATTCCTAGATGGGAGAATGCCTCAGCAGAGGGTTAGTGCATGGCTGAAGACCGTGTCAGTCACATTCCTAAGTGGGAAAAAGCCTCAGCAGAGGGTTAGTGCAAGGCTGAAGACCGTGTCAGTCACATTCCTAGTTGGGAGAATGCCTCAGCAGAGGGTTAGTGCAAGGCTGAAGACCGTGTCAGTCACATTCCTAGGTGGGAGAAAGCTTCAGCAGAGGGTTAGTGCATGGCTGAAGACCGTGAACTCCCTCTGTTTGTACTTTTTGAGCACATACCATTCCCTGTGCCTTAGGCATCTCCAGAAGTAGAGGCCATTTGGCAAAAACACTGTGCAGTTGCAGATGATGCATCTCAGACAAGTCGGTGTTGGTGCCACCCTGATGTCCCAAACCCCATAGAGGAAAGAGACTGAGAAGATGTAATCTGGCAAGCCAGGGTGTTTTATCCTAGGATATTGTGTCCTCATCCCATCACCTGGAACCTAAGCTTTCCCATAGCATCTGACATCTCACAGACATTCCTGGCTAACTTCACTATGGCTGCCCATAGATCAGGTTCAAGAGTGTACTAGTACCTCTGCTATAAGCTCTCTTATAGCTCAAGCAGAACACAGTTATACAAATATAATCTCTCTTACAGCCCAAGCAGAACACAGTTATGCAAATAAAATGATAACATTAGTATATTAATATTTGATGTCATTGCAGCTCACTGCTTCACAAATTAAAATGAGTAACACACAACATACATGAAATGATAAATTTTATATCCAGATATTGAAATTCATTAATTTTACTGCAGATGTTGCCAATGAAAAGAAACTTATCAAATGCCTGAATGACTTAGTCAATTTAATGTCTTTAAGGCCATTACAGCAGTAAGCCACCAGCTGGACAACCTGCCTTCCCAGTGCTAAATCCATGCTGACATGTTATAATGCAGTCCCAAGCCAGGATGAATAACACTAGCCTATCTAAATAAACTGTCAACACTGTAGTAGTGACACAGACTTGAAACACTGTACCACTTAAGCAGATTCACAGTTACCACATACAACAATGATGCAGTTCAAACCAATACACATGGGAAAGCTAAAAATGCCGGAATAGTGCCTTTAGTCACATTTCAAATCAGTGAAACTCTGTAGAATCACTCTGCCAAAATAATGCAAACACTAGTTACAGCCAGTAATATCAGCAACCAAAATGAGAGGATAGAAAGAGATCAAGCAGCAATCAGTGCAGCGAGCGACAGTCAGTTCTGCAGCTGCCATTAGTATTAAACCAGGAATCACTCAGCAGTTACCTGCAGCCCTGTTCTGGAACGTGCAAACAGAAAATAACTCCAAAATGAAGAAATGTGTGCCCATTGCCAGCTATCTGTTGCCATCTTGGAACCAGGAGAAAATAAAGCACCTCAGCATGTTTCAGTCTTCTGTCCCAATACCTCCATACTACTGTGCATGGAGAGGCCTCACAGCCCTCCATACTACTTCCTGCACTGCTCCAAAAACAACCTCATCCAAAGCCTCCAAGTGGGCCTCCCTGTCCACATAACATGCATAACCATGAAGAGATACTAAGCATGTGCCGACTTACATCCATGACCAGGCCTATGCTCAGTGCATGTTATGTCTTTGCATGTCTCTGGACACCAATGCAGTATATTTCATACATGAACATGACTCATTGAAACATATCCGGTGAAACGTCTATCCACTACATATTTAGCACTTTGTACAATATACATGAAGTGCATTACTTGCATATCATTGTCAATGTCATTCTCTACTAATGTGAATTTAAACTATTTTACTATATAATTATAATGCATTACAGCTCTTACTACTTTTATATGCTGATTTTTGTAAATATGAATGTACTGCATTATAAGTTGCATCTTCTGGGCAGTGGCTGAATTGGGTCCATTTGGATACATTTGCTAACCAATTCAACAAACAAAATAAATATATAACGGACTGCTTCACTGATATCATGGTATCAGCCCTGCATCATGCTATCCAGAATACACACTGTAAGCACATCATGAAGATAATATAACTTCCTTGCAAACACATGCTTCACAATGACAGACATTATCCTAGCCTATATGGCACCATTAAACAAACAGTGGTTATCCATGCACATGTGAATAAACATACCATAATATCTCTGTGTCTGTGACAAGCTATGGAATTACATTGACAACCCCATGTGCTGTTTGCAACACTTGAGCTTAATGTGCAGATACTCTTATGCGTAAATGTCATGCAATGGGGTGCCATGAGAAGAGGGTACAGATTAGGCATTCCTCAAATGGTATACCTGTACTTTTTTTGCCCATGGCTTTGCTGGGTATAGTCACAATTAGGGGTGCACATGACTCGCATTACACACCCACACACAATAATACAGGATATTTGTTATGCAAATTGTTGAGCAGCTTGATAGCAATGTTTGCATGCTGTGCACTGCAGGCACCTCCACTGTCTGGTCTAGGCTGATGTCAGAAAAGGCATGCAGGCACCATAACACAATGCTGCTGCTGGTACAGTAACTGCATTCATGACATGGACAGGTCATTTCACTAAACTTTGACACACAACAGGCCCCAGGACTGTATAGGCAATACACACCCCAGCTGAACATGGCTTACCTACAAACCTTACAAGTGCCAGTATAATCCAATTTTACCCAATATATGGCCCCTGTGGGCCATATATTGGGTAAAATAGGGTTGTATTGGCTAGGTTTGTAAGAGCCCCTAATCCATTAGCATAGTAATCTCCTTTGAACCTATGAACTTATGAACACCCTACAGTCCTACATTTCAGTGAGATACGTAATAATTGTGTTCATGTCAGAGGCACCGTTGATATTCTGAGAAAGCCCATATGTTTTGTTTAGTTATGATATTTTACAGTGTTGATTTGTAAAAAATAAATCGTGAGTGCACTTATACATGTTCTCAGACTGTAACATTTTATGTGTAAGGTATCCCATCTCACTGAAAGCTGTTGCTGGCCACCTCCTCTCCAGCTCCACTATTAGCTGATGCCTCTCTAGCTAGCATCCACTGAAGTCTGTCCATATGTGTGGGCACTGTTCTGTATACCAGGGAGTGCTCCGTAATCAGCCATGTCTAGATTTTCTGGCCGCATGCTCCATGGATATTCATGCTTCATGTTTACCACATCATGCTTCTGGCAAATCAGCTGTGTCCTACAACATATGAAGAATTCCGTAGACACATGTAGATGTGTTGCAGAGTCGCACTTGATGTGTGCCTTGTGCTGTCAGTCATCTATCTCTGGCTATAGGTCCATGTTTGTGCATCCATCACCATGAGCATGATTTACCACTGCATTTATCATAGGATCATAGGCTGTTACTAGGTTAATCACCCTGGGGCCCTTACAAGCTTAGCCAAGAGTTTATCCCCAAAAAAGAAACCTCAGTCAGCACCTGTCACCCCTATCAGTGAGGGACACAGGTGGAACCCCTGGGACAAATTTTTGGTTTCCCAGCCACTGTTCAAGGTTGCACTTGAAGAGGGTCAGCAAGGCACTCTGTTTCACATGTATGGGAAGTCTATTCCAGAGATGGACAGCCTCTGGGAGACAAACCTGTCTCTCCAGTAGGTTTTGTTGATGTTGCATATTAAATTTTGGCCTTTTGAGCAGGTAATGCACAAGGAGCTAGACTTACAGATATGGAGCATCTCTAGTAGGGTAGGGTCCAATATTGCCTTGTAGGCAATGCACAGATCACCTCTGAGCAATCTGTATGATACTGAGTAGAGTGATAGTGATTTGAGCCTGTCTGCATAGGACAGGTGTTGGAGGCCATGGATTCTCTTTGTGAAATATTTCTGTGGCCTTTCCAGTTGGTACAGATGTTTGGAGAGGTACATACCAAACAGGGTGTTATACTCAATTATTGGGAGAAGTACAGAGAGATAATAACCTCCTTTTTTCTGGATGCAATCCCTTTACTTATGAGATGAACCAAGTAAAAGGCTTTTCTGACCACTGCCCGCTACATGATGGTCAAATGTGAGATTGTTGTTAACCTAAGTACCCAGGTATCTCACCACAGGTTGTGTGCTTAGGGTGTTGCCATCAGTAGGGGCCATGTTTTTGCCAAATGGTATGATAATACATTTTTTTGCATTTAACTTAAGGCCATGACTTTGGCAGCAGTCATCTGTAGCTGTGAGACCCTCTTGCAATATGTTAACATCATTTGGAGAGTCAATGGCAGCACCCAACTTACAGTCATCCACAAACTTAGTCAGCCACAGGCCTTTTGTCTTTGCCTGGACCTCTGAGAAATAGATGCCAAACAGTAGGGGTCCCAGGACAGATCCCTGGGGAACACCACTAGTGGTAGGTCTGCCTTCGGTGGTAAAGACACCTATTTTGACCTTGTGGGTCCTATCAGTGAGCCAGTTGACCACCCACCTGATGAGATAGGGATTTATGCTAAGTTGTGCTAGCTTTTTGATGATGCCCGAGTGAGGGATTGTGTCAAAGGCCTTGGCCAAGTCAAGGTAAGCTGTATGTACTGACTTTCCCTCATCCAGGGCCTTGGTAACAGTCTCAAAGAAGTCAACCAGGTACAACAGGCAAGATCTGCCCTTGACAACTTTGAACTGGGTGGGGTCAAGTGCTTGAAGATTGCCTATGTTTTTGTTTATGAGATCCATAATAATATGCTCCATGGCTTTACAGATCAGACTTGTCAAGTTAATGGGGCAATAGTTTCCAGGATCAGCAGTGGCATCACATTTGTGCAAGGGGATGACAATGGCAGTTCTCCACTCTGCTTGAATGAAGCCTGTCCATGGGTTGTGGTTGAACAGGGTGCTCAATGGTGAAGCTAGTTCTTGCTGGATATGATTGCAGAATGCAACCTGGGATACTATCAGGTCCCATGGAAACGGTGTTCTTTGCCTTGGATAGGGCCTTTTACACTTGATCTAGAGAGATGTGAGGTGTAGAACAAGTATCAGGGATGTCAAATGGGCCTTTTGGGGGATAGGGGGTGAAGTTTGCACTGAACCTATCTGCTAGCAGATTTGCTAAGTCAACAGGATCAGTGTAAGTGGTATCATTAAGTAATAATTTGGAACAAACCTGGGCTTTGCCATGGAGGTTCCTGACATAACTGAAGAAGACTTTGTGGTTTCCCTTTGTTTTGGAGGCTAGTTTCAATTCATAATTGGCTTTGGAGGTTTTCACTAGTGATCTCATTTGCTTGTTGAGGCTGAGGAGGGAGATTTTCCAATTTAGAATTTGTTCCTTTTTACCCTTGGACAACAGTTTATTTATTTTGTTGTAAAGCCTGTTGATAGAGGATGTCCACCAGATAGGTCTATGCTTCCTTGAGGAGCAGGTTTTAGTTCTGTTGGGTATGGCTGAGTCCATGCAGTTGTACAGGTGCTTGTATACTGCACTGGCATACTGTTCAGCATAGCTGTCTGCATCCTCTGAGGGGGTGGTGGTGTGAAGCTACTGATACCCTCCCTTAGAACGTTGTAGTCAGCTTTTGAGAAGTTTTTTAGTCTAGTTACAGCTGTGGAGGTGGGGTTGGCTGGGATAGAAACTTCTAATGAGACAGACCGATGATCTGATCTCACAAGAGAGGAACATACTATGGGAGTGGTGCAGCAGTCACCCATGTTGATGAGAAGCAAGTGTAGAATGTTATCTCCCCTTGTGGTGGATGAGATGAGCTGGTCTAGTGCATTAGAACTGATGAGGTCAAGGAATCATTGGGTAAGTGCATTAGTGCAGGAATAGTTCACCCAGTCTATGGTAGGGTAGTTAAAGTCACCAAGGATCAGGGTGTTAGGGGGTAACTTGATGGAGTTAAGTAGGTCCAGGTAGGAGGAGTGAGTGTCCTGAGTCATGGAGGGGGGGGTCTATAGCTGGCTAAAACTTGGATGGGTGTCTTGCCAACTGTCAGTTGCACCTGGAGTAATTCCAGTGCATCATGCTGGCAAACCAGTCTGGAGGTGTGCCTGTCCCTAATGAAGATAGAGACTCCACCACCCTTAGTCTTCCTGACCTCATTTTGGGGTTGGAATGTGTGGAATGAGGTATAGCCTGGTAAGGCAGGTGTGCTCTCTGCAGCCTTGAACCAAGTTTCCGAGAGCCTCCAGAGAGTGCATTTTCAGGTTAAAGCTCCTAGCATTAAGCAGCATGACCTTCGATTTTCTTTTTGACAGATCTTTTATGTTAGAAGATTTGTCTTTGGGACATAGCCTAGAAAAGGCCCAATGGGGAAGGCAAGAGCCTTGGCCAGGATCCAGAATCCCAGGGGTGACAGGTGGAGGCCATCTCTGGCAAAGCATCGAGGCTTGTGAACCATGTCATCCCAGGCAGATAGATACTGGATCCCCTTGGAAAGACACCAGAAACTAAGCCAATTGTTGAAGTCAATTATTTTTTGTTGGTATTGCGGTATCATTCTTGGTGAAGGTAGGATGCTGCTTAGGGCTAGGGTCATACCTGCTTGGGGCACATACTCTGAGAGCTGAATCCTGTTTTCCTTCATATAGTCCAGGGAAGTACATCTCAAGTCATTCACACCAACATGGACAATGACAGAGTCATACTTGTACCTGTTGTGGAAAAACTTAAGTGCGTGCATGAAGTGGTGGATTCTGGTACCAGACAGATAATTGACAGTGACCTTCTAATTGTTGAGCCCAGTGAGGAGGACATTGGTGTGTCTCACAATTGAGCCGCCAATGGTTAGTAAGTTTGGTTTATTGTTATGCCTTATGGGCTGCGTTGGTTTATATTTATGCCTTATGGGCTGTGTTTGTGAGACACTAGTGTGTTGTCTGCTGTGTGTGAGGTGTTTGGTATTGTGTGTGGAATGTTTGTGAGTGTGATTTGGAGGTATCTGCTGTTTAGGTTAGGTTTTATTGAGGACCTCTGCAAATGGGGGTGTATGTTGTGCTTGGCTACGTGATGTGGGTGGTGTAGTGTTTGTGCTGGCAATCTCCTCTTTGTCAGGAGTATTGACTGTAGCGTGAGATTGGATTCCAGGTTACTGATGTAGATGTATTTCTCGCAAGTAAAAGAATTATGTGCTAGGAGTAGAGGGCTGTCAGTGAACATGAGGCAGTTGCTACAGTGACTCAGTATGCCCATGTCGACCAGGCTGGCAGAAGTAACTTGTGGGAATTGTCCAGACATAGTGTTCTAAATACTTGGCAGACTTATGGAGAGATGTTTTTGATAAGGGTTTGTCAACAAGAGTGTAGACCACAAAAACCTTCTTAAATGTAAAATAATTGGTCTGAAGCACAAGTGCTAAAACCAAAACTAAGATGTATAGAATAGCAGATAAATGTAATTAGGCTACTAACAAGCAGTAATAAATGCAGCAGAATAACAGCACTTGAACACTTAGGAGCACACAGGAAAGCAAAATAAAGGAGGTAGAACACAGTTTCAGTAAGAGCAGCTGAATAAAGTGTAACTTTTCTTGTTGTTAAATGGAGAGGGAGGAAACAGAAGATAATTCAAGATTAAGAAACTAAGGGGGTTGGCCTTTCCTAATGCTCTCTCTGTACAGAGTGGACAGAGCTGATGAGATGGGGCTGGTAGGAGTGTCTGAAATCAAAGAAGCAAGGGGGTAGTCCTTCCCAAATGATTTCACTGTACTCAGTTGAGTGTGCAAATGAGACAGAACTGGGAGAAGTGTTCAAAGGCAAATGTACAGCAGGGGCAGGAAATTCCAAGGCCACCAAGTTTAAGAATACAACAACACATGGGCACAAGGCTGGGAAAACAAACAAATTGCAGAGAGAAAGAGACCACCAATATTCAATGACACAAATAAAGAAATGCAGTACAGTTTTGTTAACTATCACTAAAACAGAACAAGTGCAAAAAAGTATACTTATATCAGTTTTGTATATCCAGATGGTTGTACATTCAGTCACAGCCAGCTAAACAGCTCTGCAACTGAGCACAAATACACAGAAATGTAACAATACCAGTAGTATAAACCAAAAGATAGACCCCTCATGGAATTAGATAAACACAAAACTTTACAGAATGTAAAACAACCCCCACTATGAAACTGGTGGGCTTGGAGCTCAAGTGCTGAACTAGCCCTGAGAAACAAACTGCAGAGAGAGAGAGAGACCACCAATATTCAATTAATATTCAATAAAACAAATAAATAAATGCAGTACAGTTTTGTTAACTATCACTGAAATAGAACAAATGCAAAAAAAAGTGTACTTATATCAGCTTTGTATATCCAGATGGTTGCAGAATCAGTCACAGCCAGCTAAACAGCTCTGCTACTCAGCACAAGTACCTATAACACAAACCTAGATGAGCAATATAAATATAAATATATATATATATATATATATATATATATATATATATATATATATATATATATATATATATTCATACACACACACACACACACACACACACACACACATATATATATATATATATATATATATATAGGGTTCACTTTATAATCTTGAAATATTGAAATATCGAATTTCAGTATCTCAAGACTATAATAGCGAAAGACCAGTTCCACGAAAGACCACATAACTGAATCCGGGGGCTTGCCCAGTGCTGATATGTAGGGTAGGTGTGTGTATTTGTGTAATTTTGTTTGTGTGTGTTTTGTTTGTTTGTTTGTTGTAGTGTGGGGAGGAAGGTTTATGTGTGTTTGTTTGTGTGGTGTAGGGTGTGTTTAAAAGTCATGGTTTTGGGGTTTCGGTATTTTGATTTTTCGACTTTATAGTCTCAAGATACTGAAATTCAATATTTCAGTATTTCGAGATTATAAAGTGAATTTATATATATATATATATATATATATATATATATATATATATATATATATATATGGGTCTACTTCATTTCACCTAACTTCCAATTCACTGACTCTCATTTGACTGAGACCAAATGACTGAAATTTCATTTCACTGACACTTCATTTGACTGACAAGTATTATTAGCAAGAAAATGGAATATGCCCCCTTCCCCACTGTAGTGCCACCCTGGAGTTAGAATATATAGTTGGGGGGGGTGTGGGGGGCACAGCCCCCCCACTTACTTTTCTTTTACTAAGCAATATTATATCAAAACTTAACAATATCATATGAAATGAAGTGGGGGGCTGCACCCCCCACACCCCCCGATGTGGGGGGCTGTGCCCCCACACCCCCCCAACTATATATTCTAACTCCAGGGTCGCACTACAGTGGGGAAGGGGGCATATTCCATTTTCCTGCTAATAATACTTGTCAGTCAAATGAACTGTCAGTGAAATGAAGTGTCATTCAAATGAAATTTCAGTGAAATGGGGTCAGTGAAATGAAAGTCAGTGAATTGGAAGTTAGGTGAAATGAAGTAGACCCATATATATATATATATATATATATATATATATATATATATATACATACACTCTACTGGAGAACAAAAGATATGTTTATGTCAGTCATACACCACTGTCTGCACACGGCAGTGCTGGTGTGCAGTTGTGACTTAAAGAAATGCATAAAATTTCCCATTGTGCTAGTCTGACTGAGTATGCATACATACTGGTGTCTGTTCGTGTCCCACTTATATACTATGACACCATACTAATGCTACATTGCTCACATATTGACAGACTTTGGAGACTTTGGTGATCCAGACTGAGTATGTTGTTAAGAATGGATAAGTAATTAATGTGTACCTATACTCATACATTCTCAATAATGCAAGTTATGTGCACTACTAAAATGTCATTAAGTAATTAATGTGTACCTATACTCATACATTCTCAATAATGCAAGTTATGTGCACTACTAAAATGTCATTAAGTAATTTGGCCTGCATACCTGTTTGTCATTCACTTGCAGGGGCTGGACAGAAACAGATAATAAACTTCAAGAAAAAATGAAGGTCTTACTAAACATCCTTCAGACAGATGACAGGCTAATGGAGAGAGGTGACAATCAGGAGCCATGCCAAAAGATGCTGGCCAAGTTGGTGGCAGATTAGAATATTAAACTTGTAATAGTAAATAATAACGATGCGCACTGAATATAATGAAAAAGCGTCTAATACAAAAAACTAAGCGCTTTCACCCGCCACAAACGCGGGTTTCATCAGAGTGGTGTTGAAGTTACAGCAGCTGATTTATATAGTGTGTCTAATTATCTCAATCACTTACAATTATTTAATTATCTAAAAACAATTAAAAATGTATATATGTAATACTTAGTTGAAATTCATTTAACAATACCTTGTGTAATTTATGCATATGTATACAACAAAAAACTTCACATAATAAAAATTCATACTTAAAAAACTTAATATAAATAAACTACAGAAATATGTATATGTATGCATTACATTAATTTATAATAGTTCATCAAAAAGTTGTTTTAAATTATAGTACATACTTTCATTAATTACATTAAGTTATGCCTCATAACATGTAAAAATTTTTTTTTAAAAATGCCTTACTTAAATTCATATCTAACTAGCAATAAATACTAAGTATACACTCAACTAACATAAATAATACTTATTTATATACTAAACAACTCTAAAAATAAGTTTTGAAAGTATATATATGTATATTTATATTATAAATATAATACATTTGTTACCAATTTAAGAATAACATTAGATATTGTAGGAATTCATTTTTAAATAACTAGCTATAGAAATATGTTCATTTATTCCTGGCTTGCTACACGCGTTTAACCTTAATTGCCATAGACACTCTTTAAACTCAAGCAGTGCATTAGTATCACCTTCTTTGTCAATGTTTTGTGGGATCCTATCAATCACAAAGAAGAGAAATCTCTTAAAATCTGGACAGTTCTTACTATCCATATATAGTGAGCTGGTTTCTTTTTTATTTTTAATATCTCTAACATGCTCATTTATTCTTTCTTTTAGCTTCCTAATAGTCTTCCCAATATAGAGTGCTTGGCATGATAAACATGTAGCTACATAAATTACTAACTTAGTGTTGCAATTTACATGCCCTGGACACCTAATAGTTCTTTTGTATCCCTTTATTGTTAGATAAGTCCCATCCATAATAAATCTAGACGATCTGCAAAAACCACATTTTTTCATTTTAGAATTTCTAAATAAGACTTCACTCTCAAAATGGTCTAAGTTTTGAAAGTATATATATGTATATTTATATTATAAATATAATACATTTGTTACCAATTTAAGAATAACATTAGATATTGTAGGAATTCATTTTTAAATAACTAGCTATAGAAATATGTTCATTTATTCCTGGCTTGCTACACGCGTTTAACCTTAATTGCCATAGACACTCTTTAAACTCAAGCAGTGCATTAGTATCACCTTCTTTGTCAATGTTTTGTGGGATCCTATCAATCACAAAGAAGAGAAATCTCTTAAAATCTGGACAGTTCTTACTATCCATATATAGTGAGCTGGTTTCTTTTTTATTTTTAATATCTCTAACATGCTCATTTATTCTTTCTTTTAGCTTCCTAATAGTCTTCCCAATATAGAGTGCTTGGCATGATAAACATGTAGCTACATAAATTACTAACTTAGTGTTGCAATTTACATGCCCTGGACACCTAATAGTTCTTTTGTATCCCTTTATTGTTAGATAAGTCCCATCCATAATAAATCTAGACGATCTGCAAAAACCACATTTTTTCATTTTAGAATTTCTAAATAAGACTTCACTCTCAAAATGGTCTTTAAGATTCTTGCCCCTACTAAAAACAACAGTTGGGGCTTCACCTAAGTCTTGCAGGATGTCTGCTTGATTACAAAAAACTTTTTTCCCATGTGTCTCTAATACTACTTAACATAACCGGTGTAAGGTTGCTAAATGGTAATACCATGGCTCTTGATTTCAAAACGCTAACACCTTTCTTACTAATATTCTGATTCTCTATACCATATTTCAATATTGGTTTGTAATCAGAATTTCTCTTAATAGTCACTTCATTTCTGATGTTAATCAATAAATCATGTGGGTAACCTCTCTCAGTTAACATCTCAGATAAATTGTCTATCTCATAACTAAAAATAGAGTCTTCACTGATCATCCTGGAGAGCCTCACCATTTGTCCCTTTACCAAATTATGTTTTTGAAAAGAAGGATGGCAACTTTTGTAATGCAAATAGGAATTTGAAAATGTTCTTTTCCTATAAATATTGGACTCAATTTTACCTTCCTTCTTATACAATTTTATATCCAGATATTCACATGAGTTCCTACTAATATTAAATGTAAATTTAAGAAATGACGTTGTACTGTGCAAATATTCTATAAATTCATTAAATTCATCCATATTGCCCTTCCAAAATAATAGTATATCATCAAGAAATCTCAGATATATGTCTATCTTTGTCCAAAATTTACTTGTGAAAAGGTGCTGCTTTTCCCACATGGCTAAAACCAAATTAGCGTAAATGGGGGCACATCTTATCTATAATATAAATATACATATATATACTTTTAAAACTTATTTTTAGAGTTGTTTAGTATATTAATAAGTATTATTTATGTTAGTTGAGTGTATACTTAGTATTTATTGCTAGTTAGATATGAATTTAAGTAAGGCATTTTTTTTTTTATTTTTTTTACATGTTATGAGGCATAACTTAATGTAATTAAAGTATGTACTATAATTTAAAACAACTTTTTGATGAACTATTACAAATTAATGTAATGCATACATATACATATTTCTGTAGTTTATTTATATTAAGTTTTTTAAGTATGAATTTTTATTATGTGAAGTTATTTGTTGTATACATATGCATAAATTACACAAGGTATTGTTAAATGAATTTCAACTAAGTATTACATATATACATTTTTAATTGTTTTTAGATAATTAAATAATGGTAAGTGATTGAGATAATTAGACACACTATATAAATCAGCTGCTGTAACTTCAACACCACTCTGATGAAACCCGCGTTTGTGGTGGGTGAAAGCGCTCAGTTTTTTGTATTAAACGCTTTTTCATTATATTCAGTGCGCATCGTTATTATTTACTATTGCAGATTAGAATATGACTGGGGGTAATTTTTACCTTAGACATGAATGCAGGAGATGGATTGTAGCGTGAAGGAAAGAGATGAATGGAAGGCCTGGAACATATAGTTCAAATAGAAGAGGAGGGAGTTTTGTGTCACCAGGGATGGGACTCAGTGCTGATAAGGCACAGCTGGTGATGGGCAGTCAGTATCATGGATTTTGAATGCCATCACTACTAAAACATGTGCAGTACAGGATTTGCACCACCGACACCAAATATATAGTAAGAGACATGAAATGTCTCCCAATTCACACTGTTGCAAGTCATAGAATTTTTGAAATGCACTTGCCTTTGGTGCAAACGGCTATGGGTTCTATTCCCACACAAGGAAGATTGATTGCTTACACTATAAGGGGGTTGCTGCATTCCTGAGAGTGCTGTCCTTTGGATGAGGGATTACACCAAGGACTCATCTGCTTGAGTGGGTGGTAGCTCACATGGCTGCAAAAATCTCATGGCACCTGTCGAAAAGAGTAGGGGAATTTCCCTGTTGACATGGCCAAATTTCACCTAGTAATATAAATACCATCTTGGGTATCCCCTGAAAAGAGGCTATTAGCATAGGAGGACTAATCCAGTCAACAAATGCATAAATAAATAAATAAAAAAGTTATTAGTCTTAAGGATGTACAGTAAATGCTCAGTGATGTTTTGTTAATCCCCAACCTGTGACACCCAAGCTGTCTGCTTGCAACTATCAAATAAGACACAGCCCAACATCTTTTAAATCTAAACTTAGCCTCCCCACAGGCTGTGAACCTGAATCTTGGAAAACAAATACAGTGGTCCCCTCCACAAGGGTAACCCCACATCAGACTCCAGTAATGGCTAACATTGTGGCATGGAGGGATAAAGCTCTGGCTATGACTCATGTGACCCAAGTTCAATTACTAGTCCAGGTGCCTGAGAGGGAAGGGGGGTGTCCATCCTGGAGGGTACGGCACTCACTTGTGCACACCTCGTAGTTCATCCCTGACAGAGGCTAGTGACATGCAATGGAGATGTCCAAAGGGAAATTGGTGTCGGGGCATTGGATGAGGTACTACCGATAAGGGGCAATAAACCAGCACATCCCCTTTGCATGTCTATTCCTAGACATTAATGGGTGATTGCAGGGAGGGATGATAGGGAATAAATAGAAACACTCCATGTCAGCAATAAGGCACTGCACCGGGAGTCTCAGTCTCACCACTGTCCCCAAGCTTGATTCAGAGCATGTCCAAGGGAAGTACAGAGTGTCTGGTAGACCCTAAAGGATGAGGAGAAACTTTCTTGACAGATCATAGTCAACTACTGCAAAAAAAATAACAGACCCCTAAGTAACTAAAGGTTGGTCAGCTTCAAGTATTATCCTTAAATCTAGGGAATGCATTGCCAGTGAACTAATTAACAGCAAGATAAGTGACCTCCAGATCCTCAACCCCAATCCATTTGGGCTTGCTAAGGCAGGTCATGCCTACTCAGCCTGGTTGAATTTTTTTTGAAAGACCCTAGAAGCTATAGATAATGGCCAGACTGTTCATAGTACCTACCTGAACCTTGTTAAATCTTTTGACACTTTTCTCAATAGAAGTATCATAAGAAAGCACTACAGTCTTAATGTTAACCCTTATGCTGTTTACTGGGTAGCTAATTGGCTTATGGGCCAAACACATGTAGTAGAGGGGAGTAGATATCTTCTCTGGCTGTAAACGTGTTACTAATGGCATCCCACAGGGTGCAGAACTAGTTCCCTACCCGTGTAACACTTAAATGTCAGATGTAAAATCAGGCAGGTGTCCAAGGTCCATGGATAACCAAGTTTGTGGACAACTGCAAATTGAGAGCTTTTGTCAACTCCCCCACAATATTCAAATTCTATTCAGTCACAGCCTAACCACAGGCTTTGTTCCTGCAGAATGGAGAACAGCAGCAGTTATCCACAAAGGTGTCCTAGCAACAGACCTGGGAATTACAGACCCAAAAGCCTGACCAGCCTCATCTGTAAGGCCATGGAACGTATCATCATGGACCTCATAAATAAAGAAATAAACAACCTCCAAACCCTGGATCCAACCCAATTCGGCTTCATCAAGGGCAAATCCTGCCCGTTAAACATAGTGGATTTCTTCGGAAATGTGACCAGGGCCGTTGATGAAGGTAAATCTGTGCACACGGCATACTTCAACTTGACAAGGGCCTTTGACACAATCCCGCACTCAAACATTTCCAATAAACTTAGCAAACTGAATGTAAACCCATTTGTTTTAAGATGGTTTGCCAACTGACTCACAAAGCAGTCACACACTATCAAAGTGTGTGACTCCACATCAACCAGCAGACTTGTCACCAGCAGGGTGCCACAAGGGTGAGTGCTGGGTCCTCTACTGTTTGTTATATGCTTCTCAGAAGTTCAGGCCAAAACTAAGTAGCTGTGGCTGACCAAGTTTGTGGATGACTGCAAACTGGATGCAATTACTGAATCCCCAAATGATGTCAGTATACTTCAAGAGGGTCTTACACAGACTAATGACTGGTGTTTTAGTCACATCCCTTTCCAGCAATTGGAGAGACTGCAGAGGTTTCTAAGAAGATCAAAGGACTCCAGCATGTGCCTTATACAGACCAACTAAAGTCCCTGTAACTATACTCAGTATCATACAGACTTCTTAGGGGAGTCTTATGCCTGGCTTACAGTGCAATCTCTGACCCAAACTTAATGAATTTTATGCACATCCATAAATCAAATGAGACTACAGCTACCCATTCCAGGGACCTAAATATGGCCTGCAGCTTGAATAAGATGTGCTGGAGAGAGATTTCTCTCCCAGCGATTGTCATGTCTTTGGAATACGCTGCCAATTCATGTGAAGCAGAGCACCTCAATGACACTGTTCAAAAGGAACCTGGAGGAGTGGATGAGGCACCGTTAATTCTTACTTGGGATTGTGCCCACAACCTTCCTGGACATGGGCAGTCATTATCAATTCTGGGTATTGACTAGAGTATCTATGGTATTACATTGGGATGAAACGGCTAGGCTTGAAATGACCTCTGGGTTGATAGTCTAGTAACCTCCTATGATCCTATGATCCTTCAAGGTATAAATTAGAATTACACCTGGTATGTTAATCATTTATTCACTCTAAATGCTAAGAAGTGTAACACTGTTACCTTTAGTAAGACCCTTATCCCTTCATTTTATTATATCGTTCGAGTTAGGCACGGATTTGTAGAAAAAGCTGTGATTTTTTTTGTATCTCTGTGTGGATGTATACTTCATTCTAGTGACTTTCTCATTACTTAAATACTTGTGATGAATTTAGTATTATTTTTGTTTTATAGACCATTGTCTATGACACTGATTCTAATGTACTTTCAGTGGGATTCTCCATTGGTAAAGTGCTCTCTGATAAACAGCCAGACACTGGTGCTGCATTGTTTGGCTGCAGGGGCCATTACAGTCTCTTTACAGCATATATCTTAATCTTTAATAAGAAGTTAACTAAAGGAACTCTTAATTCTCATATTCTGACAGACACTTTTTATTATTTACAAGTATTTATTAAAGCCAGTAAGCACAAGTAATAATGAAGAAACTATTTGCAGTAAAAATAAAAGCCATGGATGACAAGAAATCATTTTCAGACTATGATTAAGCTCTCTGATAAAACTAAGAAAAGAAAGTATTTCACATTTTTGAACAAGGGTTTTCCAAGGGAAGAGGGGCAAGAATTATATCCCATGTCTTTAGTGCACAGTAGGTTACGTCAGTGATTAGCTCTGTCACATACACCTCCAATCCCAGTTAAACCATTTCAAGTCCTTCCTTCCCTCCTTCCTTCCTTCCTTCCTTCCTTCCTTCCTTCCTTCCTTCCTTCCTTCCTTCCTTCCTCCCTCCCTCCCTTCCTTCCTTCTTCCCTTCCTTCCTCCCTCCCCCCTTCCTTTCTCCCTCCTTCCTTCCTTCCTCCCTCCCTTCCTTCTTCCCTTCCTTCTTCCCTCCCCCTTCCTTTCTCCCTCCCTTCCTTCCTTCCTTCCTCCCTCCCTTCCTTCCTTCTTCCCTCCCCTTCCTTTCTCCCTCCTTCCTTCCTTCCTTCCTCCTCCCTTCCTTCCTTCTTCCCTTCCTTCCTCCCCCTTCCTTTCTCCCTCCTTTCTTCCTTCTTTCCTTCCTTCCTTCCTCCCTCCCTTCTTCCCTTCCTTCCTCCCTCCCCCTTCCTTTCTCCCTCCCTTCCTTCCTTCCTTCCTCCCTCCCTTCCTTCTTCCCCCCCCTTCCTTTCTCCCTCCTTCCTTCCTTCCTTCCTTCCTTCCTCCCTTCCTTCCTTCTTCCCTTCCTTCTTCCCTCCCCTTCCTTTCTCCCTCCTTCCTTCCTTCTTCCCTCCCCCCTTCCTTCCCTCCTTCCTTCCTTCCTTCCTTCCTTCCTTCCTTTCCCCCCCTTCCTTTCTCTCTCCCTTCCTTCCATCCTTCCTTCCCAACACTAGAAACCTAATGGAAAAAGTTACCTCTTCAATAAGATTTTATGGATTAACACTCTTGTGCCTACAAGATACAACTGAATTTTCTTAAGACAGAAAAATACTGTATTATGCCAACAATGTAGCTGGCTAGATTTGAATGAGGTGCACAGACCAGCAAATATTTTGTTAGAGATCTTAGTATTCCCAATATCTGTCAGCCAGAAAATTCAAATATTAAAACTGTTCATCAGATGGACTCTGCTTTGCCTCAGGAGACACTGCTTCTAAAGCACATGATCTCTGTCCCAAAACTATCCTACTCATTACTTTTGGTAAAAACTGACATAGTAGAAAATGCCTTTGAATCTTGAACAGAAGATAACTCTTTTGCCACCCCAGTAAGAAAAGATTCTCAAAATTGTTCAAATTTGGAAAAAACAATTACTGACAGAACCTTTAAACCTGTGAACCAAGAAAAAAAATCAGATTACTTACTGGTTGGTCAGAAGAAAAAAGATTTTTTGCCACTGAAAGGCTTTTCCAAACATGTCAAAGGCAAACAAATTCAAATCAAAGTGTACAACACTACAATAATGAGCTAAATCAATAAGCAAGGGGGAACCAGGTAATCTCCCTTCTGTAAAGGTGCCCTGAAGACTCTAGGACACACCTCCTCCCTAAACCAAAAACTCCCATGACACTACCTAACCCTAAACTCCCCTTGTGCTCCTGAAACCTTAAAAAGGCCTCTTGTACTCCCTAATGCTAAAACGCCACTCCTACTCCCTAACCCTAAAACCCCTCTCTTACTCACTAACCCTAAAACTCCTCTTCTGCTCCCTAACCTAACAGATCCCCTCCCACTACCTAAATGTAAACCCCTTTCCTGATTGTTGCCTTAATCTGCAGTCCCACTCTCTCTTCATGTCTGCTGCACTTACTTCACTCGGACTCAAATAATGTGCTCAGTCAAGGTGCAGCAGCCCTGCAAAAGCTACAAGATACACAGGTCATTGGTTTTGAGGGAGTGGCCTTTAAGCACCTGGGACTCAAGCACTTATAGATGAACTATTTGAAATAATGCATTCTGCTACTCTGTATATTCAATAAAATTTTAATCCTTTGTCATTTTCTTCAACTGCATCTTTTTAAACATAACGACAAGCCTATATAGCTGGGAAATGTAGAATTAATTTGCAAATATGTGGGTTAAAAACTGCATAAAAAAGGTTATATGATTTGGTTTGCAGTCTAAACATATAATGGTTGTCGATTCTGTACACAGAAATCAATATAATAATAATAATAATAATAAAAATTCAAAAGTACTGCAGTATTTCATGCACTGATAGAATCAAACAGAAATTGGACTGCAAGGCAGGCAATCTTTGGGAAACGGCGCAGTGAAAGGAATTCAATAAAACTGTGTGAAAAGTGATGTCTTGTTGCATAATTTCGAAACTTTATTAGCAGTTCTGAGATGTTTGCCAGGTACATATCTCTTCTGGGCATAAACTATGGATAGTGACTGAAAGAATGAGAATGTGGGTAGAAGAAACAGAAATTAAATTTTATCCACAGAGTCATTGAGCTTATATCAAGAGGAGCTATGGATCGCCTGCTAAATCTTACAGTGGACACTGTGCTGCTTTGAGTCAAGAAAAGCCCACTTTAAGTAGTTTTGGACATCTTACAAGGAAATTACTGGGAAAAGAGCCATAAAGAGTGGAACCTACACAACAGAGTAGGTATCAGAGCTATGTAAGAGGGGCAGCACAAGTCTTTGGCCTAGGCCTCCAATCAGAGCTCCAGAATGTAGGAAGGGCACCATCAAGTCCTTGGCCTAGGCCTAGGCCTCCAATCAGAGCTCCAGAATGTAGGAGGAGCACCAACAAGTCCATGGCCTAGGGCACCAATCAGAGCTCCAGAATGTAGGAGGATCACCACCAAGTCCTTGGTCTAGGCCTCCAATCAGAGCTCCGGAATGTAGGAGTGGCACCTCCAAGTCCTTGGCCTAAGCCTCCAATCAGAGTTCCAGAATGTAGGAGGGACACCACCAAGTCCATTGGCCTAGGGCTCCATTTTACTGAACTACCACTGCAAACCATGACTGATTTGCTATTTTTGTGTGTTGCACACCCTAATTATGTAAACCACCACCTAGGCTATGGCTGAAATAGGTCACCATCACTATATGATCAGGCTACCACCCAGATCAGCAAACAATAAATACAAATTAAAAATAAAATAAAATCTGTAAAGATTTAATCTCAGTCTTCTCTAAACCACCAAGAACCAACATATCTTGGTGATTTCCTGATGAGTTATGGAAAGTCCACATTTTTTTAAAGAAATAATACTGTCTCAAATAAAAAGCTGCATTTGTTGGTAATGTTCCCTTTCACGCCCTACAGTAAATGTGTTCCTCTTCAACACTGTTGATCAAATTGGACACATCCCAACCCCTACAACTCAGCCTAAGATAGTAATTATACCTAGTAACCCGATGCAATATCAACCTTTAAAAATAGGTCACCATTTTCACTCAAGCGGTCTTTAATAATATATGCCAGCAGGCCTGCAAACATCTGGCAGTTAGTACAGAGGAGCTGAGCTTTTAATGAGCTGCTTACTGTGGTTCAGTGTTTGAGTCCCTGAGACACTATGTGTGTGCTGTGGGAATGAATCAGAGTATCTTATTATACTGGGCAATGCTTCCAGGTGGTATCAAAAAGAGAGCCATGTGGATTAGTGTTCTATTTCAATTAATAAATAAAGTCCAAAAGAACCGACACAAGATCATTCTTATTGTTTCCTAGCAGAGTAACACTAGTTCTACACAATAACAAGTACAATGATAGTTTCTCCGTGAGTGACACTAGTTCTACACAATAACAAGTACAATGATAGTTTCTCCGTGAGTGACACTAGTTCTACACAATAACAAGTACAATGATAGTTTCACCATGAGTGACACTAGTTCTACATAATAACAAGTACAATGATAGTTTCACTGTGAGTAACACTAGTTCTACATAATAACAAGTACAATGATTGGTGAGTAACACTAGTTCTACATAATAACTTTCACCGTGAATAACACTAGTTCTACACAATAACAACTACAAAGTTCAGGCTTGTTGGCTGTTGGTGAAGCACCCTCCAAGAGGAAAAAACGCTGAGAGAAGAAGGGAGCCACTTTTGAGATTTTAAGTATTTTTTCTCTGTTTATTTGCTAAGTTTTTCTGCATAGCTGCCTAGCTTGAGCATTTTCTGGCTTGTTAAACTTGATTTCTGTATTAGTAGCTGTATTTAGAGCACAACCAAAAGCTGTTTGCTGAATTTCCTGTTTGCACTTAATTTTAAATTGTTTTTTTCTTAAAACTTGCATATTTTCTGTCCTTGACCTAGCACTCTTGTGTGGGGTCATTTACTGCACTGTTATAACTTGATATTACTTGTGAACCTCTGCTATCTCTGTAAAAACAAAAAAAAAATCTTGCTTTTTCCCACTTTTCTGAGAGTTAAAAGTTCAGTTACAGGCTTGCTGTTCCTGAACTGTTTGAAAGTTTCTGTGAGGCCATTTTGCTTGGGCTGAAGGAGGGTCTCTCTGTTCATCAGTGGCAGTGACTAACATTGAGCAGCTTCCTGCCCCTCGTAGAGGTGGTTACTGACTTGAAACTGTAGTTTTATTGGCCACTAGGGGTCATTTCCATAACTCCTTCATCTTCCTCTCTTAAAACCTAGTTGCCTCGTGGTTTGAGCATCTTTTCAGGCTTCTTGGCTGTTGGTAAAGCACCCTCCAAGAGGAAAAAACGCTGAGAGAAGAAGGGAGCCACTTTTGAGATTTTAAGTATTTTTTCTCTGTTTATTTGCTAAGTTTTTCTGCATAGCTGCCTAGCTTGAGCATTTTCTGGCTTGTTAAACTTGATTTCTGTATTAGTAGCTGTATTTAGAGCACAACCAAAAGCTGTTTGCTGAATTTCCTGTTTGCACTTAATTTTAAATCGTTTTTTTCTTAAAACTTGCATATTTTCTGTCCTTGACCTAGCACTCTTGTGTGGGGTCATTTACTGCACTGTTATAACTTGATATTACTTGTGAACCTCTGCTATCTCTGTAAAAAACAAAAAAAAAATCTTGCTTTTTTCCCACTTTTCTGAGAGTTAAAAAAGTTCAGTTATAGGCTTGCTGTTCCTGAACTGTTTGAAAGTTTCTGTGAGGCCATTTTTGCTTGGGCTGAAGGAGGGTCTCTCTGTTCGTCAGTGGCAGTGACTAACATTGAGCAGCTTCCCTGCCCCCAGTAGAGGTGGTTACTGACTTGAAACTGTAGTTTTATTGGCCACTAGGGGTCATTTCCATAACTCCTTCATCTTCCTCTCTTAAAACCTAGTTGCCTCGTGGTTTGAGCGTCTTTTCAGGCTTGTTGGCTGTTGGTAAAGCACCCTCCAAGAGGAAAAAATGCTGAGAGAAGAAGGGAGCCACTTTTGAGATTTTAAGTATTTTTTCTCTGTTTATTTGCTAAGTTTTTCTGCATAGCTGCCTAGCTTGAGCATTTTCTGGCTTGTTAAACTTGATTTCTGTATTAGTAGCTGTATTTAGAGCACAACCAAAAGCTGTTTGCTGAATTTCCTGTTTGCACTTAATTTTAAATCGTTTTTTCTTAAAACTTGCATATTTTCTGTCCTTGACCTAGCACTCTTGTGTGGGGTCATTTACTGCACTGTTATAACTTGATATTACTTGTGAACCTCTGCTATCTCTGTAAAAAACAAAAACAAAAAAAAAAATCTTGCTTTTTTCCCACTTTTCTACGAGTTAAAAAAGTTCAGTTACAGGCTTGCTGTTCCTGAACTGTTTGAAAGTTTCTGTGAGGCCATTTTTGCTTGGGCTGAAGGAGGGTCTCTCTGTTCATCAGTGGCAGTGACTAACATTGAGCAGCTTCCCTGCCCCCCGTAGAGGTGGTTACTGACTTGAAACTGTAGTTTTATTTTCCCTTTTGGGTCTATTCCTGCTTCTTTCCAGCCCCTGCCATCAAGCACGCTTTAACGTGCTTTAGCGCGATTTAGTGCGGAGTTGCCACTAGAGCAGCATCGGGCAGCGCCGGTTAAACAAGGTTAAACTCTTTCTGGCTCCAGAAAGTCTGTTCTTCAATTTTTCCCTTAGAACTGCTCTGTTATTAACCTAAACAGTTTACACCTACACTAAAAAGTGCAGCACTTGTTCCAAATAGCTTTTTCTTCTCAAAAAGCTCAGCACTTGTCTTATAAGCATATCCCTTGTCTTATAAGCATTCTCTTTGCAGGTCAAGCACTCCTATATTATACAAATCTCTCACTAGCAAAACACCCCAGGAGTGCTCACTTCCCTGCTAAGCCCACTACTTTTCTGTCTCATACCAACTCATAATTCTTTCTAGCATGTCGAAGGGTCAGATGCTGGCGTCCTCTCCTGCCCATTTGGTGAATCTGGGAATTCTGAGACAATGTTACAATTGCCTCATGTACACGGACAACCATCTCCTCCTCCCATGTAACACTAACACTTGTGAGAGATGCAGCTATTTAGCCAGACTGGAGGCTGAGCTCTCTCAACTCAGGACTGGCAAGACCAGGCAGGAGGAGAAGGCAACTACACACACCACAATACCAGTCTCACATAACTCAACCACACCACTGAATCAAACACATAAACACACTAAGACATACTCGGAGGCTCTGAGTAAAAATTTACCTAAACAGCAGAGGCCTCCAAAGCAGACACCCAAGCAACTGCAAACTCAATACACCACACAAACAACACATAAACAACAAAATCAGTGTGCAAAGCAGTCACTGCCCTTAAGGCCAAATACAACACCAAACATACTTTGTCATAGGTGACTCCATAGTCAGACACACTGACGTCCCGCTCACCAGACTGAGTAAGGAGAAGGTCACAGTAAGCTGCCTGTCGGGCGCTAGAATCCGCCACATAACACAAGCACTCAGGTCTCTCAACAGCAGGTACAAGTACGACTCAGTCATTGTCCACGCTGGTGTCAACGACCTGAGACGTACCTCCTTGGACTACATGAAAAGAGACATTGAGGAGCTCTCTGATTATGTAGCCCAGGCAGGTATGACCCTGACCTTGAGCAGTATCCTACCTTCACCTAGAATGATGCCACAATACAGTGATAAGATGATCAGCTTTAATAATTGGCTTAAATTCTGGTGTCATTCAAAGGGGATCCAATGTCTGTCTGCCTGGGATGACATGCTGGACAAGCCACGCTGCTTCGCAAGGGACGGCTTGCACCTGTCACCCCTAGGCTTCCGGATATTGGCAAAGGCTCTTGCCACCCCATAGTGCCTTTTTTAGGCAAGGCTCAAATTCTAAACCTACCACCCTAGAACACAAAAAAGTAAAAAAACTAAGGGTAATGCTGCTCAATGCCAGAAATCTCAATCTCAAGATGCACGCACTCAAGGCCCTTCTCAGTATGGAGAACATTGATGTCTGTGCTGTGACAGAAACCTGGTTCAAGGCTCCTGAGAGCACCCCAGCACTAGCAGGTTTCACCTCATATCATGCGTTCCGGCCCCAAAATCCGGACAACACCAAGAAAGGAGGGGGGGTGTCCATATTCATAAAGGACACCCACACCTCAAGGTTGGTGGCAACGCACGATGCATCGGAGACCATCCAGGTGCAATTAACCATAGGCAAGACTGCTCTGCAATTTGTAGCATGTTACAGGCCACCCTCTCAAACTCAGGAACCTCACATGGCCTTCCTGAAAACAATGGAGGGGATAAATGTATCTCCAAACACCATCATACTAGGTGACTTCAACTACCCTAATATAGACTGGGAACACTACTCAAGCCCAAACACTCTAGCCCAAAGGTTCCTGGAGTTCATAAACTCAAATGCCATGGAACAACTAGTCACCATCCCCACAAGAGGAGAAAACATACTTGATCTCATCATCACGAACATGGGATCACAATGTTCAACACCGGAAGTATACCCCTCACTGGTGAGATCAGATCATAAACTAATCTCGCTGGAGGTCCTCATCCCGCCACCACCTGAAACAAAAAAGACCACAGTGAAAAACTTCTCAAAAGCCGACTTCACACTTCTAAAAACTAGTGTGGTCTCCTTTAAGGCCCCTGAGCCAGTGGTAAACATTACTCAAACCGCTGAATCACTTACAAATGCCTTCTACCAGCACCTACAGGACTGCATGGATCAGGCAATCCCAAACAAAACTAAGACTCTTTGTACCAAAGGCAAGCGTCCAGTCTGGTGGACCCCAGCCATAAACAAGCTCTACAACAAAAGGAGGAAGCTACTACAAGATAGAGCAAAATCCTTGAAAGGTAAGACACCCTTGATCATTATAAGTAAAAAACTAAGAGCTCTCATAAAATCATCCAAGGCAAATTTTGAGAGAAAAATCACCAAGGATTCAAAAGACAATCATAAGGCCTTCTTTAGCTATGTTAGAAACCTAGGAGGAAACTCCCAGATATGCTCAGAATTAGTTCAAAATGATGTGAAGATTACTGAACCTACACACATTGCCAACATACTGGCTGACAGGTTCAGTGCAAACCTCTCCTCCCCCAAAAGGGGAGATATCTATACCAGAGGTTTGTCGCCCACCAAACATCTCCAACGCCGAGGTGAAAACTGCTCTCTCCAAAGCAAAAGACACAGCATCCATGGGACCGGATGGTGTCCCCGGCTGTGTGCTCCATGAACTCAATGAGGAATTAAACCCGCAGTTAGGACAGCTGTTTAATCTTAGCCTCACCTCAGGATACGTACCCAAGGAGTGGCGCACGGCACTGTGGTCCCACTTCACAAGGGCGGTGCCTCCACCGACCCTGGAAATTACCGTCCCATTAGCTTGACAAGCCTTATCTGCAAAGCCATGGAGAGGATCATAATGGAACTCATAAATAAAGACATAGGGAACTTGCAGACTTTGGATCCAACCCAGTTTGGCTTTGTCAAAGGCAGATCATGCCTTTTAAACTTGGTTGACTTTTTCGAGACAGTCACCAAGGCCATTGATGAGGGAAAGGCAGTCCATACAGCCTACCTTGACCTGGCAAAGGCCTTCGACACAATACCCCACTCAGGTATCATCAAAAACTCATCAGCTTGAATGTAAACCCATACATCACAAGATGGGTTGCAAACTGGCTAAGTGACAGAACCCACAGGGTCAGAGTTGCTGGAGCCATGTCAGACTCAAAGCCTGTCACAAGTGGTGTCCCACAGGGCTCAGTCCTGGGTCCACTCTTGTTCAGCATCTACTTTTCTGAAGTACAAGCAAACACAGGAGGGTTATGGCTGACAAAGTTTGCAGATGACTGCAAACTGGGCCATAGTCGAAAACACATCTGACACAGATATCCTTCAGAAGGGCCTCACAGAAATGGATAACTGGTGCCAGAGCCATGGCCTAAAGTTAAATGCCAAGAAATGCATAGTCATACCCTTCGGGAAAAACAAGGTTACCCCTAGCTACCATATAGGTGGCAATCCACTGAGCACAGAAGAAGTCATCAGGGATCTGGGGACCCAGGTTGACAGTAGCCTTTCGTTTGACACTCATGTTGCTAAAGTAGTTAGGAAAACCTTCTACATTGCCCACCTGATCATGAAGGGATTCACATCTAGATCAAGGGAGGTCATCGCCCCTGTACTCATCACTCATTAGACCTATGATTGAGTACAATGCCCCATTCGGAATGTATCTGACCAGACACCTGCAGCAGCTGGAAAGGCCCCAAAAGTTCCTCACCAAAAGGATAAAGGGTCTCAAAAATATGTCTTATGCTGCCCGACTGAAAGAACTCCAGCTCTATTCAGTCTCATACCGCTTGCTCAGAGGTGACCTGTGCCTGACATATAAGGCCATGTCAAACCCTGATTTGATGAATATGCTTCACCTCAAAAAATCTAGATCCCTCAGAACCACAAGGGCGGGAGACTTAAACCTTGACACGGTTATTAATAGAACATGCTGGAGGGATAGATTCATCACCCAGAGACTCCCTATGCTGTGGAACAAAATCCCGGTACATGTGAGGCAGAGCACCTCGCTGGCCTTGTTCAAGAGGAATCTTGACCAATGGATGGGGGATCGCAGATATACCCCAGGGATTACTTCAGTGTCACTGCTTGACAGAGGCACAGCAAAATAATAGGCATAGTTTTATTCAAACTAAAGGGGTGGCAAAAGCCAAATAACTATGGGCTAGGCTTATAAATGCCCTTGGGCAGATAGCCTAGTATGAACCTATGAACCTATGATAGTTTCACTGTGAGTAACACTAGTTCTACATAATAACAAGTACAATGATAGTTTCATCGTGAGTAACACTAGTTCTACATAATAAAAAGTACAATGATAGTTTCACTGTGAGTGACACTAATTCTACACAATAACAAGTACAATGATAGTTTCTCCGTGAGTGACACTAGTTCTACACAATAACAAGTACAATGATAGTTTCACTGTGACTGACACTAGTTCTACATAATAACAAGTACAATGATAGTTTCACCATGAGTGACACTAGTTCTACATAATAACAAGTACAATGATAGTTTCACTGTGAGTGACACTAGTTCTACATAATAACAAGTACAATGATAGTTTCACCGCGAGTAACACTAGTTCTACATAATAACAAGTACAATGATAGTTTCACCGTGAGTAACACTAGTTCTACATAATAACTTTCACCGTGAATAATACTAGTTCTACACAATAACAACTACAATGAAAGTTTCACCGTGAGTAACACTAGTTCTACATAATAACAAGTACAATGATAGTTTCACCGTGAGTAACACTAGTTCTACATAATAACAAGTACAATGATAGTTTCACTGTAACACTAGTTCTACATAATAACAAGTACAATGATAGTTTCTCCATGAGTTACACTAGTTACACATAATAAGTACAATGATAGTTTCATCGTGAGTGACACTAGTTCTACATAATAACATGTACAATGATAGTTTCACCATGAGTGACTCTAGTTTTACATAATAACAAGTACAATGATAGTTTCACCATGAGTGACACTAGTATTACATAATAACAAGTACAATGATAGTTTCAATGTGAGTGACACTAGTTCTACTTAATAACAAGTACAATGACAGTTTCACCGTGAGTGACACTAGTTCTATATAATGACAAGTACAATGACCATGAGTGACACTAGTTCTACATAATAACAAGTACACTGATAGTATCACCGTGAGTGACACTAGTTCTACATAATGACAAGTACAATGATAGTTTCAACGTGAGTGACACTAGTTCTACATAATAACAAGTACAATGATAGTTTCACCGTGAGTGACACTAGATCTACATAATAACAAGTACAATGATAGTTTTACCGTGAGTAAAACTAGTTCTACGCAATAACAAGTATAATGATAGTTTCACCGTGAGTAACACTAGTTCTACATAATAACAAGTACAATGATAGTTTCACCGTGAGTAACACTAATTCTACATAATAACAAGTACAATGATAGTATCACCGTGAGTGGCACTAGTTCTACATAATAACAAGTACAATGATAGTTTCATCGGGGGTGACACTAGTTCTAGATAATAACAACTACAATGATAGTTTCACAGTGAGTGACACTAGTTCTACATAATAACAAGTACAATGATAGTTTCACCATGAGTGACACTAGTTTTACATAATAACAAGTAATAACTTTCACCGTGAGTAACACTAGCTCTACACAATAACAAGTACAACGAAAGTGTCACTGTGAGTAACAACAGTTCTACATAATAACAAGGACAATGACAGTTTTACCGTGAGTAACACTAGTTCTACATAATAAAATGCACAATGATAGTTACACCGTAACACTACTTCTACAAAATAACAAGTACAATGATAGTTTCACCATGATTGACACTTGTTCTACATAATAACAAGTACAATGATAGTTTCACCATGAGTGACATTAGTTCTACATAATAACAAGTACAATGATAGTTTCACCGTGAGTGACACTAGTTCTACATAATAACAAGTACAATGATAGTTTCACAGTGAGTGACACTAGTTCTACATAATAAAAAGTACAATGATAGTTTCACCGGGAGTGATACTAGGTCTACATAATAACAAGTAAAATGATAGTTTAACCATGAGTAACACTAGTTTTACATAATAAGGAGTACAATGATAGTTCCACCATGAGTGACACTAGTTCTACATAATAACAAGTACAACGAAAGTTTCACCATGAGTAACACCAGTTCTACATAATAACAAGTACAACGATAGTTTCACCTTGTGTACCACTAGTTCTACACAATAACAAGTACAATGATACTTTCTTCATGAGTGACACTAGTTCTACATAATAACAAGTACAATGATAGTTTCACAGTGAGTGACACTAGTTCTACACAATAACAAGTACAATGAAAGTGTCACTGTGAGTAACAATAGTTCTACATAATAACAAGGACAATGACAGTTTTACCGTAACACTAGTTCTACATAATAAAATGCACAATGATAGTTACACCGTAACACTACTTCTACATAATAACAAGTACAATGATAGTTTCACCATGATTGACACTTGTTCTACATAATAACAAGTGCAATGATAGTTTCACCGTGAGTGACATTTGTTCTACATAATAACAAGTACAATGATAGTTTCACCGTGAGTGACACTAGTTCTACATAATAACAAGTACAATGATAGTTTCACAGTGAGTGACACTAGTTCTACATAATAAAAAGTACAATGATAGTTTCACCAGGAGTGATACTAGGTCTACATAATAACAAGTAAAATGATAGTTTAACCATGAGTAACACTAGTTTTACATAATAAGGAGTACAATGATAGTTCCACCATGAGTGACACTAGTTCTACATAATAACAAGTACAACGAACGTTTCACCATGAGTAACACCAGTTCTACATAATAACAAGTACAACAATAGTTTCACTGTGAGTAACACTAGTTCTACACAATAACAAGTACAATGAAAGTGTCACTGTGAGTAACAATAGTTCTACATAATAACAAGGACAATGACAGTTTTACCGTGAGTAACACTAGTTCTACATAATAAAATGCACAATGATAGTTACACCGTAACACTACTTCTACATAATAACAAGTACAATGATAGTTTCACCATGAGTGACACTAGTTCTACACAATAACAAGTACAATGATAGTTTCACCATGAGTGACACTAGTTCTACATAATAACAAGTACAATGATAGTTTCAACGTGAGTGACACTAGTTCTACATAATAACAAGTACAATGATAGTTTCACCGTGAGTGACACTAGTTCTACATAATAACAAGTACAATGATAGTTTCACTGTGAGTGACACTAGTTCTACATAATAACAAGTACAATGATAGTTTCACCGTGAATGACACTAGTTCTACATAATAACAAGTACAATGATAGTTTCACCGTGAGTGACACTAGTTCTGCATAATAACAAGTATAATGATAGCTTCACCGCGAGTGACACTAGTTCTACACAATAACACGTACAATGATAGTTTCACCATGAGTGACACTAGTTCTACACAATAACAAGTACAATGATAGTTTCAACGTGAGTGACACTAGTTCTGCACAATAACAAGTACAATGATAGTTTCACTGTGAGTGACATTAGTTCTACACAATAACAAGTACAATGATAGTTTCACAGTGAGTAACACTAGTTCTACACAATAACAAGTACAATGATAGTTTCACAGTGAGTAACACTAGTTCTACATAATAACAAGTACAATGATAGTTTCACCATGAGTAACACTAGTTCTACATAATAGCTTTCACCGTAACACTAGTTCTATCTACACAATAACAAGTACAATGAAAGTTTCACCGTGAGTAACACTAGTTCAACATAATAACAAATACAATGATAGTTTCACTGTGAGTAACACTAGTTCTACATAATAACAAGTACAATGATAGTTTCACCATGAGTGACACTAGTTCTACATAATAACAAGTAAATTGATAGTTTCACCGTGAGTGACCCTAGTTCTACATAATAACATGTACAATGATAGTTTCAACGTAAGTAACACTAGTTCTACATAATAACAAGTACAATGATAGTTTCACCATGAGTAACACTAGTTCTACATAATAACAAGTACAATGATAGTTTCACCGTGAGTGACACTAGGTCTACATAATAACAAGTAAAATGATAGTTTAACCATGAGTAACACTAGTTTTACATAATAATGAGTACAATGATAGTTCCACCATGAGTGACACTAGTTCTACATAATAACAAATACAATGATAGTTTCACTGTGAGTAACACTAGTTCTACATAATAACAAGTACAATGATTGTTTCACTGTGTGTGACCCTAGTTCTACATAATGACATGTACAATGATAGTTTCAATGTGAGTAACACTAGTTCTACATAATAACAAGTACAATGATAGTTTCACCTTGAGTACCACTAGTTCTACACAATAACAAGTACAATGATAATTTCTTCATGAGTGACACTAATTCTACACAATAACAAGTACAATGATAGTTTCACCGTGAGTGACACTAATTCTACACAATAACAAGTACAATGATAGTTTCACCGTGAGTGACACTAGTTCTACACAATAACAAGTACAATGATAGTTTCACCGTGAGTGACACTAGTTCTACATAATAACAAGTGCAATGATAGTTTCAATGTGAGTGACACTAGTTCTACATAATAACAAGTACAATGATAGTTTCACCATGAGTGATACTAGTTCTACATAATAACAAGTACAATGATAGTTTCGCCGTGAGTGACACTAGTTCTACATAATAACAAGTACAATGATAGTTTCACCGTGAGTACCACTAGTTCTCCACAATAACAAGTACAATGACAGTTTCACCGTGAATGACACTAGTTCTACACAATAACAAGTACAATGATAGTTTCACCGTGAAGTACACTAGTTCTACATAATAACAAGTACAATGATAGTTTCACCGTGAGTGACACTAGTTCTGCATAATAACAAGTATAATGATAGTTTCACCGCGAGTGACACTAGTTCTACACAATAACAAGTACAATGATAGTTTCACCCCGAGTGACACTAGTTCTTCACAATAACAAGTACAATGATAGTTTCACCGTGAGTGACACTAGTTCTGCATAATAACAAGTATAATGATAGTTTCACCATGTGTGACACTAGTTCCACACAACAAGTACAATGATAGTTTCAACGTGAGTGACACTAGTTCTGCACAATAACAAGTACAATGATAGTTTCACCGTGAGTGACACTAGTTCTACACAATAACAAGTACAATGATAGTTTCACGGTGAGTAACACTAGTTCTACACAATAACAAGTACAATGATATTTTCACAGTCAGTAACACTAGTTCTACATAATAACAAGTACAATGATAGTTTCACCGTGAGTAACACTAGTTCTACATAATAACAAGTACAATGATAGTTTCACTGTGAGTAACACTAGTTCTACATAATAGCTTTCACCGTAACACTAGTTCTACACAATAACAAGTACAATGAAAGTTTCACCGTGAGTAACACTAGTTCAACATAATAACAAATACAATGATAGTTTCACTGTGAGTAACACTAGTTCTACATAATAACAAGTACAATGATAGTTTCACCGTGAGTGACCCTAGTTCTACATAATAACATGTACAATGATAGTTTCAACGTGAGTAACACTAGTTCTACATAATAACAAGTACAATGATAGTTTCACCGTGAGTGACACTAGGTCTACATAATAACAAGTACAATGATAGTTTCACCATGAGTAACACTAATTCTACATAATAACAAGTACAATGATAGTTTCACCGTGAGTGAGACTAGTTCTACATAACAAGTACAATGACAGTTTCACCGTGAATGACACTAGTTCTACATAATAACAAGTACAATGATAGTTTCACCGTGAGTAACACTAGTTTTACATAATAACAAGTTCAATGATAGTTTCACTGTGAGTGACACTAGGTCTACATAATAACAAGTACAATGATAGTTTCACCATGAATGACACTAATTCCACATAATAACAACTACAATGATAGCTTCACTGTGAGTGACACTAGTTCTACACAATATCAAGTATGATAGTTTCACCGTGAGTACCACGAGGTCTACACAATAACAAGTACAATGACAGTTTCACCGTGAGTGACACTAGTTCTACACAATAACAAGTACAATGATAGTTTCACCATGAGTGACACTAGTTCTACATAATAACAAGTACAATGATAGTTTCAACGTGAGTGACACTAGTTCTACATAATAACAAGTACAATGATAGTTTCACCATGAGTGACACTAGATCTACATAATAACAAGTACAATGATAGTTTCACCGTGAGTGACACTAGTTCTACATAATAATAAGTACAATGATAGTTTCACCGTGAATGACACTAGTTCTACATAATAACAAGTACAATGATAGTTTCACCGTGAGTGACACTAGTTCTGCATAATAACAAGTATAATGATAGTTTCACCATGTGTGACACTAGTTCCACACAACAAGTACAATGATAGTTTCAACGTGAGTGACACTAGTTCTCCACAATAACAAGTACAATGATAGTTTCACCGTGAGTGACACTAGTTCTACACAATAACAAGTACAATGATAGTTTCACGGTGAGTAACACTAGTTCTACACAATAACAAGTACAATGAAAGTTTCACAGTCAGTAACACTAGTTCTACATAATAACAAGTACAATGATAGTTTCACCGTGACTAACACTAGTTCTACATAATAACAAGTACAATGATAGTTTCACCGTGAGTAACACTAGTTCTACATAATAGCTTTCACCGTAACACTAGTTATACACAATAACAAGTACAATGAAAGTTTCACCGTGAGTAACACTAGTTCAACATAATAACAAATACAATGATAGTTTCACTGTGAGTAACACTAGTTCTACATAATAACAAGTACAATGATAGTTTCACCGTGAGTGACCCTAGCTCTACATAATAACATGTACAATGATAGTTTCAACATGAGTAACACTAGTTCTACATAATAACAAGTACAATGATAGTTTCACCATGAGTGACACTAGGTCTACATAATAACAAGTACAATGATAGTTTCACCATGAGTAACACTAGGTCTACATAATAACAAGTACAATAATAGTTTCACCATGAGTAACACTAGTTCTACATAATAGCAAGTACAATGATAGTTTCACCGTGTGTGACACTAGTTCTACATAGCAAGTACAATGATAGTTTCACCGTGAGTGACACTAGTTCTACATAATAACAAGTAGAATGATAGTTTCACCGTGAATAACACTAGTTCTACATAATAACAAGTACAATGATAATTTCAGTGTGACACTAGTTCTACATAATAACAAGTACAATGATAGTTTCACCATGAGTAACATTAATTCTACATAATAACAAGTACAATGATAGCTTCACCGTGAGTGACACTAATTCTACACAATAACAAGTATGATAGTTTCACTGTGAGTGACACTAGTTCTACACAATAACAAGTGCAATGATAGTTTCACCGTGACTGACACTAGTTCTACATAATAACAAGTACAATGATAGTTTTGCCGTGAGTGACACTAGTTCTACATAATAACAAGTACAATGATAGTTTCACTGTGAGTACCACTAGTTCTACACAATAACAAGTACAATGACAGTTTCAACGTGAGTGACACTAGTTTTACACAATAACAAGTACGATAGTTTCACTGTGAGTGACACTAGTTCTACACAATAACAAGTACAATGATAGTTTCACCGTTAGTGACACTAGTTCTACATAATAACAAGTACAATGATAGTTTTGCCGTGAGTGACACTAAAAAACTGTCTTTCGGCTTTTCCCAGTTAGGGGTTGCCACAGTGGAACTCAGGTACTAATGATTGGCAGTTGATTTTTATGTGCTGGCTTGCTGCGCCTAACGCACAACCTTCAATGAAGGAACGCCCATCCACACATGTTGACACACAGAAGATGCTCTAACTGGGATTCGAATGGGCAACGTCTAACTTGTGAGGCGACAACGCTACCACAGCACCACCAATGACACTAGTTCTACATAATAACACGTACAATGATAGTTTCAGTGTGAGCACCACTAGTTCTACATAATAACAAGAACAATGATAGTTTCACTGTGAGTGACACTAGTTCTATATAATAACAAGTGCAATGAAAATTTCACCGTGAGTGACACTAGTTCTGCATAATAGCAAGTACAATGATAGTTTCACCGTGAGAAACACTAGTTCTACATAATATCAAGTACAATGATAGTTTGACCATGAGTACCACTAGTTCTACACAATAACAAGTACAATGATAGTTTGACCATGAGTGACACTATTTTTACACAATAACAAGTACAATGATAGTTTCACCATGAGTGACACTAGTTCTACATAATAACAAGTGCAATGATAGTTTCACTGTGCGTGACACTAGTTCTACATAATAACAAGTACAATCATAGTTTCACCATGGGTAACACTAGTTCTACATAATAACAAGTACAATGATAGTTTCACCATGAGTGACACTAGTTCTACATAATAACAAATACAATGATAGTTTCACCGTGAGTGACACTAGTTCTACATAATAACAAGTACAATGATAGTTTCACTGTGAGTGACACTAGTTCTACATAATAGCAAGTACAATGATAGTTTCACCGTGAGTGACACTAGTTCTACATAATAACAAGTACAATGAGAGTTTCACAGTGAGTGACACTAGTTCTACATAATAACAAGTACAATGATAGTTTCACCGTGAGTGACACTAGTTCTACATAATAACAAGCACAATGATAGTTTCACCATGAGTGACACTAGTTCTACACAATAACAAGTACAATGAGAGTTTCACAGTGAGAGACACTAGTTCTACACAATAACAAGTACAATGATAGTTTCACCGTGAGTGACACTAGTTCTACATAATAAGAAGTACAATGATAGTTTCACCGTGAGTGACACTAGTTCTACATAATAACAAGTACAATGATAGTTTCACTGTGAGTGACACTAGTTCTACATAATAGCAAGTACAATGATAGTTTCACTGTGAGTGACACTAGTTTTGCATAATAACAAGTACAATCATAGTTTCACAGTGAGTGACACTAGTTCTGCATAATAACAAGTACAATGATAGTTTCACCGTAAGTGACACTAGTTCTACATAATAACAAGCACAATGATAGTTTCACTATGAGTGACACTAGTTCTACACAATAACAAGTACAATGAGAGTTTCACCGTGAGAGACACTAGTTCTACACAATAACAAGTACAATGATAGTTTCACTGTGAGTGACACTAGTTCTACATAATAACAAGTACAATGATAGTTTCACCGTGAGTACCACTAGTTCTACACAATAACAAGTACAATGACAGTTTCAACCTGAGTGACACTAGTTCTACACAATAACAAGTATGATAGTTTCACTGTGAGTTACACTAGTTCTACACAATAAAAAGTACAATGATAGTTTCACCGTTAGTGACACTAGTTCTACATAATAACAAGTACAATGATAGTTTTGCCGTGAGTGACACTAAAAAACTGTCTTTCAGCTTTTCCCGGTTAGGGGTCGCCACAGCGGAACTCCGGTCTGCTAATGATTGGCAGTTGATTTTTATGTGCTGGCTTGCTGGGCCTAACACACAACCTTCAACGAAGGAACGCCCATCCACGCATGTTGACACACAGAAGATGCTCTAACTGAGAATCGAATGGGCAACGTCTAACTGTGAGGCGACAACGCTACCGCAGCACCACCAGTGACACTAGTTCTACATAATAACAAGTACAATGATAGTTTCAGCGTGAGCACCACTAGTTCTACATAATATCAAGAACAATGATAGTTTCACCGTGAGTGACACTAGTTCTACATAATAACAAGTGCAATGATAGTTTCATTGTGAATGACACTAGTTCTGCATAATAACAAGTACAGTGATAGTTTCACCATGAGTAACACTAGTTCCACATAATAACAAGTACAATGATAGTTTCACCATGAGTCACACTAGCTCTACATAATAACAAGTACAATGATAGTTTCACAGTGAGAAACACTAGTTCTACATAATAACAAGTACAATGATAGTTTGACCGTGACTACCACTAGTTCTACACAATAACAAGTACAATGATAGTTTGACCGTGAGTGACACTATTTTTACACAATAACAAGTACAATGATAGTTTCACCATGAGTGACACTAGTTCTACATAATAACAAGTACAATGATAGTTTCACCGTGCGTGACACTAGTTCTACATAATAACAAGTACAATCATAGTTTCACCATGGGTAAAACTAGTTCTACATAATAACAAGTACAATGATAGTTTCACCGTCAGTGACACTAGTTCTACATAATAACAAGTACAATGATAGTTTCACCGTGAGTGACACTAGTTCTACATAATAGCAAGTACAATGATAGTTTCACCGTGAGTGACACTAGTTCTACATAATAACAAGTACAATGATAGTTTCACCATGAGTGACACTAGTTCTACACAATAACAAGTACAATGAGAGTTTCACCGTGAGAGACACTAGTTCTACACAGTAACAAGTAAAATGATAGTTTCACTGTGAGTGACACTAGTTCTGCACAATAACAAGTACAATGATAGTTTCACCGTGAGTGACACTAGTTCTACACAATAACAAGTACAATAATAGTTTCACAGTGAGTTGCACTGGTTCTACATAATAACAAGTACAATGATAGTTTCACCGTGAGTAACACTAGTTCTACATAATAACAAGTACAATGATAGTTTCACTGTGAGTAACACTAGTTCTACACAATAACAAGTACAATGATAGTTTCACTGTGAGTGACACTAGTTCTACATAATAACAAGTACAATGATACACTGTGAGTAACACTAGTTCTACATAATAACAAGTACAATGATACTTTCACCGTGAGTAACACTAGTTCTACATAATAACAAGTACAATGATAGTTTCACTGTGAGTAACACTAGTTCTACACAATAACAAGTACAATGATAGTTTCACTGTGAGTAACACTAGTTATACATAATAACAAGTATAATGATAGTTTCACCGTGAGTAACACTAGTCCTACATAATAACAAGTACAATGATAGTTTCACCATAAGTGACATTAGTTCTACATAATAACAAGTACAACGATAGTTTCACTGTTCACAATTATTTGAACCTGGAGACAGGACTGATTCAATGTAAACACAGGCAAAACAGGCCCTTTCCCATAAGAATTACAAAAAGCATTTTTTTCCCTGAAAAGTGGTGACCTTGAAACTCATTATAGTAATCATCATGGGCTTGGACGTGCACCATGTTTTGAAGGTAATGGGGAATGTGTTAAATAAAATGTAAATTTAACAATCCAGTAGTAAACCTCTCTGAAAAAAATAGGCATTAAATATTGACACTACTACATAACTGACATGTATTACTGACCAGATAACCCATAAGTAATCACATTGTCAGCAGCATTATCTAAAAATGTAAAGTGAACAGATATTTGTACATCTAACAAGAAAACCATTTTTTAAAAGAAGAAATAAGTTCTTGGTTACCTATTAAAGTTACCAAACAACATAAATTATAAAAACAATAATTTCAATACCCAGGTGGGATCATATAAGCGATAATCCAAGCTGAGCACATTTCAGCCCTGATTTCAGTTAGATGAACCTTATTCTATCTATGCCGCCCTGTGACATTCTAGTAGTTTCCTTTCCCTGCATTAAGCCATACTGCCCACTACTGTTTTCCCAATCATTGATTCATATACCTCTTCTGTTTCTGTCTTTTACAGCTTGAGCTGTAGTCAAAGAATAACCTTCTCTGTTACATCATTAACACACATTTCACTGTACTCACAACATTCATATTGCATTAACATAACAAAACTTGCAAATGGCCCATTTTGTTCCCCCTATTCTGAACACCAAAATTATCATCAAAACTTATTTTATTTTTTCAAATTAATTTTATTAGTCTTAACATATTTACAATATATACATACAAAGCAGGAACAAAGATTAAACATATTAAATAACATTATACATTTTTCAGACCATTAAAATCAAAACTTCAAAACCGGTTTTCATTGTATTTGACTATTAACATCTCTAATCTGTTCCAGCCAGGTTTATAATACCATTTTCAGATCTTAACTTCTTTACTTCTTTTTTTGTTATTGCATAAAATAGTGGCTAAATTTATGAAATCACTGACTAAAGGAATTGAATCAGATTTCCATTTTCTAGTAGGTTCATAGGTTGGTACTAGGTTATCAGCCCTAGGGCCTATACAAGCCTAGCCATAACAATTCCCTGGATATTTCTTCCCACAATATTTACTTCCCTGGACCCCTGTCTAGCAGGGCAACTGACATGATCCCCGGGGTGAATATAGGTTTTACTTTTATAACAATTGAAGATCCCAGAACATACAATATTAATTACTACTTATAACAGAAGATATTGAAGCATTTACCAAAATTGTTTCTCTTGTAAGATCACATTTATCTGTCCATATTGCCTTAAAGAAATTATTTATATCTTTCTAATAATTATAATTTTTTCCACAATCCACAAATACATGTATCCAATCATATTTGATTATTTTACCCCATCTCCAGCATTTAAAAATTTTAGCTTACTAAATTTTGATATCTGAAACGGTTCTATGGCTATATTTCCATGTGAAAATTTTCCAATATAGACTTGAGAATGATAAATCTATAAATTTTATTATGAAAATTTAGACATTTTATAATTAACTCTATCTTTCCATTTTTGATCCATGTAACAGAAATTATTAATTGTTGTAGAACTTCAAGGGCTTGGTTTGCATTTGTACAAAATCAACTCTCTTATGACACCCATCTATAACTAAGCAATAAAGAACTCTCTCCATTTTGTTCTTTAACATTCTTTAATCTGCCTTACCCACATGTAATCTGTTTATTGAATATCATTCCCCTTTGCCCACATATCTGTTTAGTTGCCCATCACGTTAAAACACACTTCGTTACACCAGCCTGTTAATCAGTTATTCTCTACTCACAAAGAAGATTAGAACTTCTTGAGAGAAAGCAGGAAAAAAACTTTGAAACTCACACAGCTGAAGGCATGAAATCATTATAAATGTGTGAGGATATTTTTCAAAATATTTTCTAGCCAGGTTATTGGTTCCTATAGGAATAATTCATATGGAATATTTTTGTATCTCCCCAATGCATTTTAATAGCCTCTTCTGTGTTTTCTGCAGTCCATTCTGGAACAATTTGCCAAAATTGTAATTTTGTCTCTTCTATGTTTAAGCAATAACCCACATTTGAGTGTAGATAATGCTAGTTTTACCCACGGTTGGTGTGGTTAGGCCACGAGGGTGAAGCCCGAGTGACAAAACAAAGACAACCGTGGGTAAATCTAGCATTGCCCACACCCAGACGCGGGTTATTTCTATTATACAATGACATTATTTAAGAAAAAAAAAATACTTACTTTTCTTAAATAATGTCTCTGTATACTACCTCCAAAGTGCCCTTCCTCAGTTTTCTGCTATCCTGGGGCTTTTTCTGATGTACTGCACATGCGTATGGAACTTGTGTTCCCACACTTACACAGTACATCAGAGATGTGTTGAGGAAGCAACAGAGAATGGAAGTTCTCCTTTGAATTTTTTTTTTTAATTAAAAAGGGAAGAAAAAAGTAAAAAAAGAAATCGGGAGATGTTTAATTTTGGGAGAGCCGAGACAGACAAAAATAAAATGATAATCAGATATGTTTCTTTAATTTTGTAGAACTTATCTGATTATCATTTTATTTTTGTCTGTGCTGTCTCCCTCGTTTGGTTTACGTCTCCCGGTTTCTTTTTTTAGTTAAAAAAAGAAAAGTAATAAAATTACAAGACTTATTAACGGGAAAAAGGCCGGGCGACCGGACTGTTTCCCATTTGTATAGTCTTCGATTTACAACAGGCACACTGGTTGGGCTGGCCAATCAGCATGCTCATTTTTTAATATTAATGGCCAGTCATTGTATAATCTTCGATAACTCACACCCCAGATGACAGACCACCCAGCTCCCCAATGTATTATCCATGATACTTCCCTGCTCCTTTCATTCTGTAACATATCTATTTCCTGATTTTTTTTTGGGGGGGGCTCAATACAACGAACTCCAACTTTAAGTGCCATTCTTACGATAATCTGTCTCTGTTCCTACATTTTTGTCATTATTCATCTCACCATTCCACCCCAAGCCATCACTTGTTTTCTGTTTATTTGTTATGGAGTCTCTCTCCTGGACCTGTGCTGAAAAGGGATCATGCATGGCCAGTCAGACAGTCCTGGTAAACAAAAAATACACAAACACAATAAATAAACTTACTGGCATAAAAGTCTACCAGTTCTTCTCACCTCTTCCATAGTCATTGCATCATTGTTCCATCCCTTCCTGATCAAACCTCAGTCCTTGCCAATGTCCTTGATCTTTAAGAGCTATTCCACCTTCAAGTTCACTTCCTCCTGATTTGTTATAGGCTCCTCTCTAGCTTGCACACTGCTTATCATTGTATTTCCTAGAATTATTACACTGTTTCGCTGGATGGCTCAGCATTTCTTCATTTCTTTGCTCACTGACCTGTTACGGTCTACTGCTATTTTCTCAGCTACTGTTCCCATAACATTTCCACTCACTACAGTGATATGAGTATTTCCTTTCCGTGTTACAAAGTCTTGGCACCTGCTATACTTAGAAGCTATAGAACAGGCAAATTGTTTGACACAAAGTCCGACTACAAGACTTACCTGAATGTCTTCACATGTGCTCTGAGTACTTGCTGCTGGGTGTTTCTCATTAGGTTTAACAATCCAGCACAACACTTGCCTTAGCCTTGTGTAGCAATGTTCTCCCTGCCCCTTCAACAACTCCCCTAAATGTAATGACAGAACTAATTTATTAAGTAGTTAAGTAACACAACAGCTGACTCTGACTATATTTCAAAAAGTGAAGCTGAAAAACTAGCAATTAAGCTATAGAGCTATGAACCAATGCCTTTCAGCGATCAGGTTATCAAATCAAATTGTGCAGCTTTTCACCTTGCAACTATTACTTTTTCCATGGAATGATAAGACTCACTGCCTCCACTTGCACCAATATCATGAAAATTCAGATGGCCAGGCTTAGTGATTATGCAAATGAAACTTCAGCTAACTGCTCTCTAAATCACTCAGTTTGTGTGTTATGCTGGCCAAACTTCACATTCATTTCTACATCATGTCTTCCACATGCCCAGGCACCTGCAGGTAGCACTGTGCATGAGCATTTCACCCTATGTCTCTGGAGGCCACATGTAATTCAATATCTAACCTTATGGAAAATGGACACACTGTACTGCATGCTGTATTCATGGTGTATAAGTGGGTCTATATTATATTGTCAACAGGTGAAAATGTTGACTCTGACTTGCTCGACACCAAAATGTCGAACTACAAAATTAGCAAACGGCCAAATCACCGATTTCTATCCAATGGAAAGAAATCAGTTGGCCAAACACCAACGGCACACATAAACAAATATATTTAAGTGGGGGGCTGTGCCCCCACATCCCCCAACTAAATATTCTAACTCCAAGACCACACAACAGACAGGGAAAGAGCAGGTGCAAGAGAACGGCCAACCAATTTCTTTCTGTTGGAAAGAAATCAGTGATTTGGCCGTTCACTAATTTTGTAGTTCAACATCTTGGTGTCGAACAAGTCAGAGTCAACATTTTCACCTGTCGACAATATAATATAGATCCATATAAGTGGAGACAGCGCTGCCATATTTCAGTCCTTAAAGTCTAATGTACAAGTATTGTAATACTGTTCAGATATTTAAATGTCCTCCAGTGGGTTGCAGAAACAAGTTACCCCAAATTGCGTGGCAGTTGGTATATCAGGTGTGATCAATACATACTGGCTATATTTCTCAATTTTGCCTTCTGAAGGTGAGAGAAATGTACCTTGCAGCGTCAATGGTTGTATGTGGCAGAAAAGAAAATAGTGCTGCACCTCCTACACTATGACCACAGCCAAAGGCTACTGCAGGAAGGGACTAGGGCCCGCAGTATAATACTCAGGTCAGGAATGCTGTGGCACATGCTGTCACAGATGAGATAGGCATCCTGCTTACTGGTGAGCAGTGTTGCCATCACTATAGCAATGTGAAATGAAGCCATCCCAACCCCCTAGGTGTTGGGAGGATGAGGGTACAGTTGAAGCAAACTGCCCTACCATAAGTAAACATTTCTCTAACCAACACATAGAAGCCTCCAGTGTGTGGCATCCACAGATTTTACACACTTCTGTTTCTCTGTCCATAGCTGCAGATGCTATAGGTTCATACATTAGTAATAGGCTAACTGCCCTTGCAGGCCATTTTAAGCCTAGCCAGTTACCCCATGTAAGAATCAAACCCTGCACCTTGTGTTTGTAAGGCAAACACCTTAACCATTATGCCAACCTCCCACCCAAATAGACTCATGGCAACTGTATGGGGAGACCACATAGGGTTTTCATGGTATATTACGGAATTAGAATGCCAGGCCTTTCTTATGCACAGATACTGCTCCTGCCCTATTGTAACCCAGATAGGTTTTGAACCCAGGTTTTCCAGCTGATAGTCTTGCACCTTAACTTCTCTGCTAGCAGGACAGGTTATACTTGTGCTATAGCAGAGAATACTCAGCTGTACAGGATGAGAAGGATAGAGCATCTTACAAGACACCTGGCTGAGTACATCTGCTTCATACTGGCCAGGTTTAAATACTGAAACAAATATGAACAGGTATCTGTATTGCAGGTAGACTTTGAATCTGTTCACATTGTACACCTGATAGTCTGACAGTGTAAGTTTGTCCAGTACTGGAAATTCTGTGCTAAGTTCCATATGTATTCCAACATGTCAACACCCTCCCTGTCAGTCTTGCCCTATTTCTGTTTGTTTGTGTGCTCCTACTGCCTACCCTAATGTTATTACCTTCCTTTTACTTCACCCACTTCCTTCCGCTTCCCTCCTAATCCAGGATTGGTATTAGACTAGCTGGTCACAGTAGCTGATTCTGGCTTACGTCTCTGTCTCAGTCTAATTAACAGACGACCAGAAGACTAGTGGTACCTATGCGCAGATTCATGGCTAGAAACTTTCAGAAGCAATGACTCTGTTGTCACTAGTGTATCAGTACAGGCCTGGACTACTTATTAAAATGATGCTATTCATGGTAGAAATCTACATATAAGTGCTTTTAACATGGGGAAATGAGATGCAGCAACCCCACACATACACATGTAGACAGGAAATCAAGAATCCAATGGCAAGAAAGGTCCAACATAGCAGTAGATGTCCATTTGGTAGTACCCTTATCTACCTTCACACCCACAGAGATCCTTATCTACCTTCACACCCAGAGAGATCCTTATCTACCTTCACACCCAGAGAGATCCTTATCTACCTTCACACCCAGTGAGATCCTTATCTACCTTCACACCCAGAGAGATCCTTATCTACCTTCACACCCAGTGAGATCCTTATCTACCTTCACACCCAGAGAGATCCTTATCTACCTTCACACCCAGTGAGATCCTTATCTACCTTCACACCCAGTGAGATCCTTATCTACCTACACACCCAGAGAGATCCTTATCTACCTCCACACCCAGAGAGATCCTTATCTACCTTCACACCCAGTGAGATCCTTATCTACCTTCACACCCAGAGAGATCCTTATCTACCTTCACACCCAGTGAGATCCTTATCTACCTTCACACCCAGTGAGATCCTTATCTACCTTCACACCCAGAGAGATCCTTATCTACCTTCACACCCAGAGAGATCCTTATCTACCTTCACACCCAGTGAGATCCTTATCTACCTTCACACCCAGTGAGATCCTTATCTACCTTCACACCCAGAGAGATCCTTATCTACCTTCACACCCAGTGAGATCCTTATCCAGTACTGTAGACTTTGAAGGCGGGGCTGTTATTTTTCTGGGAATTCACTTCAGGTGTGTCACCATGGTGACCCCATCAAGACAGTGAGACTTCAGATAACATAGACCTCAGAAGTTTTGAGGTATACAAGCTTGCTCAGAACAATATAGTTCTGGTCTAAGGGGGAAGAGTAACAGAAATATAAACATGAGAAAATGTACTGCTACTAGAAACAATAGTTTGACACATTTTATATTAAGGTATTACTGTGGTTACAAAAGCTGTCAGTTAAAAAAGTTTGCATTTCAAAGATTAATGTCATGCATATCAAGTTGAATGACAGAAAACAACAATTTACTTTTTTGCCCCCCCCCCCCCACACACACACACACACACACATGCTGCATAATATATATACCAACAGACAAGGGCCTAACAATTCACTTAGACGCTTGGTAGAAACAGTACCTGGTGGGATTGTTGAAGCCCACGATAGGGCTACAAATAGAGATTATGAAGAAGGTTTTTAGAGCAACAACCCCTCAGACGGTCAGACCGAATTCGGGACCATTATCAGGGTCAGCAGCAACAACAAGGGTATTACGAGGGGAGTGGGAGAGGACAGATGTATGAAACAAACAGGAAAATATCAACATGTTACAACAACAGACAATTTTAACTTTTGTATTGGATGATTCTCCAAATGCCACTGTTAGTGATTTAAGTGACCTGCACGATGATTTGCATTTTTGTAAGACAGGATATTATGGACATAGTCCATTTGATGAATTTTTTTATGACGATGGGATGAACAAGAGTATTAGTAATGTGTTTGTTGATACCAACAGTAACATGGAGGTTGCAGGTTTAGATATGGTGTTATATGATGTAGGAACTGACACTCCTGAGTTTAATTACAAAATAATACAAAATGGTGGCTTTTGGGTTTATAATTATACGGAGTTTGCCTTATCGTTGAATCATTTTGCTATGTTTAAAAAAGGTTTTACATTTGTTCCCACTTTTAGGTATGACATTGGAACAATTTAATTAATTTTAGATTGTATACAAGACAATTAAATTTAAAAATGTTTTTTTGCCAACAACCCTAGCCCCAATAACAATGAAAATGTATTTGTTTTAAAAAGATTAAGTATTTTCATTCCCCCACAAAATCCTATGGTCCATATATTTGAACAACTGTGTGAAACACAGATACATAGGTGTCTTAGGAAGGAGAAGGTGGTTCAGGACAACATGACAATAGGAGAGAAGTTTTGCTTAAAGGAGTTAATGACCACAGATAATTACCAGGTAATGAAACCAGACAAAGTGGGTGGGGTTGTAATCATGTCCAATATGGACTATTCGAGTAAAATAATACATATGTTAAATAATAATTCTACATATGAAAAGGTTTCTAGATTTGAGGTATCTAGAGCATATACAAAATTAGACTGGCAACTATATGAAATGTTAATGGATGGTTTGCTTGATAAAGATGAATATGATTATTTAATGTTACCTATTATACCATCCATTTTGGCATTCCAAAAATCCACAAGGATGTGAACAATCCACCTTTTAGACCGATAGTTTCGGCCAGAGGGTCTAAAACTGAGGCTATAGCATCATTTGTGGATTTCAATTGCGAAGCAGTTTTGAACCAGTTACCTCACATTTTAAAAGACTCCTGGCACTGTCTTGATCTTATCAGGGAATAGAAGACTGATGTAGAATTAATTATGATTACGACTGATGTCATAAATTTATTTTCGGTCATACCACATAATATAGGATTGGAAATGTTTAAAGCCTGTTTGTCTAGATATGGAAATATGCATACTGTGAAATGTAGACTAATTGTGGAACTCATAGAAATGGTATTGTTAAACAATTTTATTATATTTGAAGGTGAGTACTACAAACAAATTACAAGTGTAGCTATGGGTGCCAGATGTGCACCCATATATGCCAATTTGGTTTTAGCACAGTAGGAAACACAGTCCATTTTTACCTCTGATGATATGTCCAATATAACATTATATTTATGCTTTTTGGGTGATATTTTGATCTTTTGGAAGGGAACTAGAGAAGAAATTCAGGGGTTTGTTGAATACTTGGGTATAACAACAACATTTCTAAAATTCACTAATAAGATTCATGATAAAAGATGTGAGTATCTTGATATATTGTTATATGAGGATCACGATAGTTTACATTCTAGTATTTATCGTAAGAAGATTTATTCTAATTCTTTTTTATATTTTGATAGCTGCCATCCCCATTTCCAAAAGAAAAATATAGTGAAGGGGCAGATGGTGAGACTATCTAGACTTGTGAGTGACAACAATATTTTTCAGGATGAAATGGTGAAAGTAATGAATATGTTTAGTGATAGAGGATATCCCCATGATATATTGATTAAATTTAGAAATGAGGTGACGGAAAAAAGGAAAATAGCCTTTAAACCTATACTTACAAGCGGATTGAGTGCTGAAAGATTAAATTCTGATAAAAGAAAGAAAAAAAGTGCCTTAGTACTCCCTTTTAATGAAACAGCAGGGAAGATTATTACTATTGTACAGGAAACATGGTCAAGTGTTTTTGAGGGTAACAGTGAACTCACTAATATTATTGGGAGTACCCCAGAGGTAATTTACAGTAGAGGTACTAATTTGAAGGAATTAATGGAGGTAGATGTTAATGCTAACGTACAAAATGTCAGAAATTAGTAAATGTGGAGTATGCAGCACATGTAAATTTATAAATGATGGACCTTATGTTGCAGTTCAAAATTATAGAACTATTAGATGTCCTGGATTTTGTAACTGCAACACTAAAATGGTTGTTTACATTGCTACTTGCATAAGTTGTCCAACGTATTATGTTGGTAAAACCATTAGAAAACTCAGATTACGTATATTAGAACATGTTAGGGATATTAAAAATAAGAAATCAGTGAGTTCACAATATACTCACAGCCAGAAATGTATCAATTTAAAAAAATATATATTTTTTTGTGATAGATAGAGTTCCTAACACTACAAAAGGGGGAGATGAAAAGAATTTATTGGAAGCCAAAGAATGTCTTTGGCAATTAAGATTGGATGCATCAAATTCACCAGGCAACAATGAGCATATTTCTATCTCTAGTATATTAAAACACAAATCACAGTGTATTTAATCAAAACATTTTAATGGATGGTTAAATTTACAAATTTTAAAAGTTTAATATTTATTAATTTATACATAGGTTATTATAATTTATATATCTACACATATAGTTTCTATGTTTTAAAAACCGTATATACATTTTAACAGGTATTTTGCATATATTATTGATTCACAATTTTTACTGGCTTTTAATGTGAGGGCGTTGTGTTTTTTATGTATTTAAGAAGAACACATTTAAATTGATGTGTACTCTGATGATGCCCAGCATTGGGAATGGGTGAAAGCGCTTAGTACAAAGTCAATTGTTTTTTATTCTTATTCAATAAATGGTGGACCTTTCATGGAACTGGTCGGTTTTTGTTTTACAAGTATTTCTATTTCTATTTTTGTTTGTGTGCTCCTGCTACCTACCCTAACGTTATTACCTTCCTTTTACTTCACCCACTTCCTTCTGCTTCCCTCCTAATCCAGGATTGGTAGGAGACTAGCTGGTCACAGCAGCTGATTCTGGCTTACGTCTCTGCCTCAGTCTAATTAACAGACGACCAGAAAACTAGTGGTACCTATGCGCAGATTCATGGCTAGAAATGTCCAGATGCAATGACTCTGTTGTCACTAGTGTATCAGTACAGGCCTGGACTACTTATTAAAATGATGCTATTCATGGTAGAAATCTACATATAAGTGCTTTTAACATGGGGAAATGAGATGCAGCAACCACACACATACACATGTAGACAGGAAATCAAGAATCCAATGGCAAGAAAGGTCCAACATAGCAGTAGATGTCCATTTGGTAGTACCCTTATCTACCTTCACACCCAGAGACATCCTTATCTACCTTCACACCCAGTGAGATCCTTATCTACCTTCACACCCAGTGAGATCCTTATCCAGTATTGTAGATTTTGAAGGCTGGGCTGTTATTTTTCTGGAAATTCACTTCAGGTGTGTCACCATGGTGACCCTATCAAGACAGTGAGACTACAGATAACATAGACCTCAGACGTTTTGAGGCATACAAGCTTGCTCAGAACAATATAGTTCTGGTCTAAGGGGGAAGAGTAACAGAAAGGTCTCCTCCACTTTTACTCCTGGCTAACCTCTCACCTAGCTAACCTTGCTCATTTGTATTATGTATAAATAACTATACTGTAAAATCTAGCCTCAAGGCCATTTATCTGTCTTTTACACCTAAACAAAATTGTAATTGTTTGTTTCTTTATGAATGCTACCTGTTTATTTGTCAGTAATGCAAAGTTTCTTAGTAATTATTCATGTAACTATGTATTGTTGGAGCTTTTCTCCCTGGGCCTTCACTGAAAACAGGCTCCCCGAGCCCAGTGGACCTCCCCGGTTATCAAACTGAAATAAATAAATAAATAAATAAAATGAGAAAATGTACTGCTACCAGAAACAATAGTTTGACACATTTTATATTAAGGTATTACTGTGGTTACAAAAGCTGTCTGTAAAAAAAAGTTTGCATTTCAAAGATTAATGTAATGCATATCAAGTTGAATGACAGAAAACAACAAAAATGTACTTTTTTGCCCCACCTACACATGCTGCATAATATATATATATATATATATATATAATATATATATATATATATATATATATATATATATATATATATATATATATATATATATATATACCAACTCTGAGACTGCACTACAGTGGGGAGAAGGGTAAATTCTCTGATTCCCACTATACTTTGATCTCTATTAAGAAGCTTCAGCATTTCGGAAATTCGAACATATGGTCTCAACCATATGAAGTTCAATTTTCTGTTGAGTCGATCTTCTGAATTGGGCCCAAATATCTATTTCTCTGTGTATCTGTCTGTCTGTCTATCTATCTGTGTATCTATTTATCTCTGTCTACCTTTCAGTTTGATATCTGGGTACTTTAACTCAGCTATAATGTTTCCCTTAACAGTGAGACTCCAACTCGTAAGACTATTTACCAATAAATAATGTGAGGATAAAAATGGCATTCTCTTAGAAACACTGGATTACCGAAGACATTCAACACAAATGTTTCTTGACAAAAATTTACACAAGATATTGAGATCAGCATTAGCACTGACCCCCTTTTTCCCATTTTTTACAAGGGATTGGGTGTTGCATCTACACTGATCATCACCTAGAACCAAAGTACTGCACTGAAAATATTCCCTCTTGTAAAGAAAGATTTGTGTTACATAACTCAGTTATTACAACTGTTAGGAATACAAATCCCAGATCCAGGTGACATGAAGTTTAGAAGACCTACATAATGTCTCTGTTGTCACTTGCCGTTTCTGCTGTTGAGGGATAGAATAGATCATTAGGAGTTTGAGGTACACATTTTAACATTCAAGGTACCTACCAATACAGCTGATACAGGAAAACAAACGTCTACCAGGACTGAGAATCATTTGGTACTCTGAGGAGGAAGGAGCCCATTGAGTGATGGCCTTGGGTGAAATGATACCCTAGGCGAAGGGCTTCATTGTGTCTCCCCTGTTGCCCAGAGGTCCTCCCACAAACACATACATCCACCCGTGTCTCCACTATCACCTCATTTCCTCAACATGGTCTCCCCTAGAAATAGCCAGGGAATTGTTATGGCTAGGCTTGTATAGGCCCTAGGGCTGATAGCCTAGTACCAACCTATGAACCTATGAACCATGTGACTATTTTCCTACCTTTTCTCACATTTTGTCTTATTCTTCAGCTTTTTTCTGCATCCTGTTAACATACCTTAACTGGGTTAAACAGACTTGTAATAACTATAAAGGAAATAACTGAATTACATTTGAGGTCTGAGGGCCTAATCCTTAGGGGCTCTACATTTTATTTTTTTTCCAACATTTTGATCCAATAATGGCCTGAAAAAAATCATGACTAAGGAACAAAATTCAGTCTTAATGTTGAGCTTTGTTTTTTTTTCCTACATCCTTTCAACCTTTCAACATATCTTTAAATGGCAAAGAGGTTACTGTAATAACTGTGGAAGAAATAAACAAATTAAGCCAGGGATCTGGGGGCACTAGGCCTCTCAGAAACCATGGGACAGTAGATGATGTGACGTACATTTTAGAGCTCTTTTCCCAACCATGTTTTCCAATAATGGCCTGAACAAAAATCATGTCTAAGGAAAGAAATTCACTTTTCTATCCTAGGTTTTATAAAATGCCCTCTTTCCTCTGAACACTCTCTGATTTTTCAAAACATCCCAAATAACTAAAGAGCTAAAAGGTGTCCATAGATGAAGCGTATCCTATACATAAGGCCAGCCACGACTGTGTGGTAACTAAAAGTTACTGCTTGAGTTTTAGATAGCCATACCCACCTACTGCCATGGTATTTTAGATAGCCATGCCCACCTACCGCCATGATATTTTAGATAGCTATGCCCACCTACCGCCATGATATTTTAGATAGCTATGCCCACCTACTGCCATGGTATTTTACATACCATGCCCACCTACTGCCATGGTATTTTTTTATTAAATCTTTAAAAAAGAATGTCATGATCAGTTTACATGGCATTTAAATCTTGAAATGTATTACATATTTATGTTCTGTAAGAATACTTGTGATGCTGTTACGCTACTTGTGTGTATACACTTCTGTTTGTGAATTTCATGGTCAGGAGGATATCAAGGTACAGCTAAGGTCTGGAAAGTATTCAGTTTGGGGATGACAGAGTGACTTCCTTGTTGTCTTCAGATGATGTCCTTCTAGCCAGAAGTGACTGTGATCTCCAGCATACAATGAAATGAGTCATTGCTGAGTAGGAAGTGGTAGGGGAAATTCAGTACCTCCAAAACAGAGGCCAGGGTCCTCTCCTAGGTGAGAGGGAATAGGTATTATAAATGGAGGAGACAAATTATTTTGGGATGTTGTTGAAGAGTTAGGGTAGTGGACTGCAGTAGTGACCTGTGTGATTTATGCAGTGGCAGCAGCAGGTTGGCGAGCCACAAAGCTGTTGGCTCAATGAAAAGTTCTCTCCCTGACAGCTTCAGGGTCTGGGGTTCAGTCCTAACATATGAGAACTGTCTATGTGGAATCTGAATGTGCCCCCCTTGTTTTTGAGGGTTTTCTCTGGGTACTTTGCTGTCGTCCCATGTCTCAGAAACATGCTGTTGGATTGGTGATACAAAACTTTCCCTTGTGGTAAAAGAAGAATCTACAGACCTACCCAGGTAACAAATGCTAAAACAAATAAATCAACTGCTGAATAAAAACAAGTGTTGCATGAGGAAAATTGGGTCAGTTGTTTAATTATGACATTTGTTTTAGCAAAGGAAGGAGATTAAAAAGAACAGAATGGGGGGAGTCAGGTTGATAAATACTGAGGTCATAATACAGCAGTCTGTTAAATGACCTGTAGAAAGATGTTACCTGCGAGAATGTAAACAATGCATGTAACAGGATGAAGAAATCGCAGACAAAAAATCAGAGAGAGAGAGAGAGAGACACACACACAGAATGAGATGTTTAGCTAGTGTGTAAGAGATGTACATATTTAATGGCATTGGAGGGTAAAATCTCACACACAGATAAATCTGACACCAGAATCGTCAGCGATACACCACACTCCACAAGTCACCATAGGATCATAAGATCATAGGAGATTACTAGGCTACTGAGGTAATTTTAAGCCTAGCAGTTTCATCCCAATGTAATACCATATAAATGCCAGTCAATACCCAAGACTGCATTAAGTGATGAGTGCCCATGTCCAGGAGGGTTGTGGACTCTTTCCCCAGTAAGAATTTATAATGCCCCATCCACTAGTCCAGGTTGCTCTTGAACAGTGTCAAAGACGTGCTCTGTTTCACATGAATTGGTAGCCTGTTCCAAAGACAATCATACTCTACATAAACCTTCATATGCTGAAGTTCTAAGGATTAACTTGCCTAATCCTTGAAGACCTCCAAAATGTAACACAGGCACAAAGTACCTTCAGCTGCACTGGCTGGCAGTTAAGCCTGCCACCTCTCATAAATCAAGGAGTCTCAGAGTCATGAATACTAAAACCATAAGGCAGTCGTCCACTAAACCAAACATTCTAATTATGGCTGACACTATTGTAAGACGTTCCTCTTACCAGGCTGAGCAAGGAAAGAGTGACGGTTAGCTGTCGATATATTGTCAGGATCTGTCAGATCAAGCACAGTCAGGTCCTCAAACAACAAGTACCAGTATGACTTGGTCATAATACATGTCAGTGTTAATGACTTGAGTCATTTGATGTTTGTTAACAGGGTAAGGGAACTGGTTCAATGACCCTTTTTAGCCATGACCCAGGCCAAGCAGCCAGGAACAAAGTACAAACAAAATACATACAAATTACAATAAATGCTGGCACTTTGCAAAAAATTAAAGTAGAGAAAAAACATACAGATAAAATAATCTAACAAAGCTATACATGCATTATGATGCAAGTTGTCTAATATTCAAATGATATAAAGTATAATGCATAAGTTAAACTAACATCCAATAAACCATAACTGGGGGTGAAGGATTAAGACAAATGCTGAGTGTAACAAATAACAAAAAGTAAATGTTAATAAAAGGTAAAAGTATTTGTGCAGGTTTAATGTACTACAAAAGTGACTCTCATTTGTGTGCTATTTGTCTTTTGCTGGGAGACATGAGGAGTGAGTATGCAGGGAAAGAATGTTATGCTATAAAGTGCAGTGGAAAGAGTTTAGAGTTATGGCTGGAGATACAAAGAAGTGCTTTTGCCAGTATCTCTGAAGCACTTCCATTAGATTTCCTTTAGCAAGTTACCCTGCTAGACAGGGGTCCAGGAAAGTAAAAAAAAAAAAATGTTATCTGCTTTTACTGTATTTGTGTTTCCTCCTACTTTATTTTGCTTTTGCATCATCTTAAAAGTACTCAGTTGTGTTTATTACTGCTTGGTGTAACTCATTCTAAGCCTTTTAGTTTAAGCACTTGGGCTTCAGACCAGTTGTTTTACATTAAGAAGGTTTGTGATCTGCACGTAGTGGCGGAACAGGTAGCTTACATCTTTCTAAGTTGGGAACTCCTGATTGAGGCCTCAGTGTCTGTTATTCTAAAAGTGTATTAATTCTGGTTTAAGCACTTGGGCTTCAGGCCAGTTATTTTACATTAAGAGGGTTCGTGGTCTGCACTCTTGTGGGAGAAGAGGCTGGACTCTGCCCTTCTGAGCTGGGAATTTCTGGTTAAAGGCTTATAGTGCCTGCATATTTGAACTGCTTCTTACTGAAATTGGTACACCTTGTTTGCTGTAGCATAGACTAGATCCAGGCCTGCTGAATCTAGCTTTGTTTGTATAACTTGAGCACTAATCCAGGCATTCTTTAAAGTATTCAGTTGTATTTATTACTGCTTGGTAGTAACTTGATTAAAGTGTAGCTATCATTCTAAGTCTTTTGGATTAAGCACTTGGGCTTCAGACCAGTTGTTTTACATTAGGAAGGTTTGTGGCCTGCACTGTGGTGGCTGGACAGGTAGCTTACATCCTTCTAAGTTGGGAACTGCTGATTGAGGGCTCAGTGTCTGTTATTCTAAAAGTGTATTAGTTCTGGTTTAAGCACTTGGGCTTCAGGCCAGTTATTTTACATTAAGAAGGTTTGTGGTCTGCACTCTTGTGGGAGGAGAGGCTGGACTCTGCCCTTCTGAGCTGGGAATTTCTGGTTAAAGGCTTATAGTGCCTGCATATTTGAACTGTTTCTTACTGAAATTGGTACACCTTGTTTGCTGTAGCATAGACTAGATCCAGGCCTGCTGAATCTAGCTTTGTTTGTATGCTTGTTGGTTGTTTGCTTGTTATTTCCCCGAAACGCTAATTCCACCTAAAATGCGGCTTTTCAGCGCTTCTGTGGATCCCTAGTGATATCTGCATTGCTTACTGTACTTATTTCCCTGTTTCACTTGAAAGAAAATTACTGTTTGTCGTTTTTGCATTTATGTTACCTGTAACACATTGCATTTAAGTTACCTGGCACTTGCTCACTAAATCAGCACTAAAAAATTAAAAGCACTACACCCTCACAAACTCCCCTTGAGTACCTTGTTCCCCATTGGCCCTTTTTTCAATTATAAAGGAATTCCCAATACTATTCTAGCATGTCCAAAGGTCAGTTGTCAATCTCCTCTCTGGTCCAGCTGGTGAATCTGGGAATCTTGAGGCAATGTTACAACTGCCTCATGTACACAGACAACCCTCTCCTCCTCCCAACAAATTCCAACACATGCGAGAGATGCAACCATATAGCCAAACTGGAGGCTAAGCTCTCTCAACTCAGTACTGGCATAACCAGTCAGGAGGAGAAGGAAACCACACTCACTACAATTCCAGTCTCACATAGACCTACCACGACAGAAAACCAAACACATAAACACACAAAAACATACTCGGAGGCTCTAAATAAAAATCTGCCTAAGCAGCAGAGACCTCCAAAGCAGACACCCAAGCAACCACTACCCCAAAACAAAACACGTGCAACACATAGCTCACAAAGCCAGTGTGCCGAACAGTCACAGCCCTTAAGGCTAAACTACACACCTGATACACGTAATAGGTGACTCTATCGTCAGGCACACTGACGTCCCATTCACCAGGCTGAACAAGGAGAAGGTCACGGTGAGCTGCCTGTCAGGAGCTAGGATCCGCCACATAACACAAGCACTCAGGTCACTCCAAGGCAAGTACAAATATGACTCAGTCATTGTCCATGCTGATGTGAATGACCTGAGACGTACCACCCTGGACTACATGAAAAGAGACATAGAGGAGCTCTCTGAGCATGTAGCCCAGGCCAGTATGACCCTGACCTTGAGTAGCATCTTACCCTCACCAAGAATGATGCCAAAATATGAAGACAAGATGATCAATTTCAACAATTGGCTTAAGTATTGGTGTCATTCAAAGGGGATCCAATGCCTGTCAGCCTGGGATGACATGCTCGACAAGTCATGATGCTTCGCTAGGGACGACTTGCACCTGTCACCCCTGGGCTTTTGGATATTGGCAAAGGCTCTTGCTATCTCCATAGTGCCTTTTTTAGGCAAGGCTCAAAAGACAAACCCACCTCCATAGGTATCACAAGGGATAAGAAACTAAGAGTAATGCTACTCAATGCCAGAAGTCTAAACCTCAAGATGCACGCACTCGAAACACTCTTTAGCATGGAGAACATTGATATCTGTGCAGTAAAAGAAACCTGGTTCAAGGCTCCCGAGAGCACCCCAGCACTACCAGGTTATACCTCATACCATGCTTTTTGGCCCCAAAACTTGGACCGAACCACAAAAGGAGGGGGAGTATCAATATTCGTCAAAGATACCCACACCTCCAGGTTGGTGGCACAGCACGAAGCATCAGAGACTATCCATGTGCAACTAACAGTGGGTAAAACTGCCTTCCAGCTTATAGCCTGCTACAGACCACCCTCCCAAACCCAGGAACCCCACTCGGCCTTTCCTGAGAACACTGGAAAATATGAAGGTCTCTCCAAACACCATTATATTGGGTGACTTCAACTACCCAAACATAGACTGGGAGCATTACTCTAGCTCCAACACCCTAGCCCAAAGGTTCCTAGAATTTATAAACTCAAATGCTATGGAACAACTTGTTACCACTCCCACAAGAGGGGAAATCATACTGGACCTGATCATCACCAACATGGGGACTCTATGCTCCAGACCAGAAGTATATCCCTCACTGGTAAGATCAGACCATAAACTAATCTCACTGGATATTCACATCCCGATCCCACCCCCTGCCCAGAAAACCACAGTGAAAAACTTCTCTAAAGCAAATTTCACACTCCTGAAAACCGAGGTGGAATCCTTCAAAGCCCCTGGGCCTGTGGAAAATACGGCCCAGACGGCAGAATCCTTTATAAACGCATTCTATGAACACCTTCAGGAATGCATGGATCATGCAATCCCAAATGAAACCAAGACCCAATCCTACAAAGGCAGACGTCCTGTCTGGTGGACCCCAGCCATAAACAAACTATACAATAGAAGGAGGAAGCTACTACATGATAGAGCAAAATCCCAAAAAGGGAAGGCATCTCTGATCAGTATTAGCAAAAAACTATGGGCACTCATAAAATCATCTAAGGCCAGCTTCAAGAGAAAAATTGCACAGGACACTAAAGATAATCACAAGGCTTTCTTTAGTTATGTTAGGAACCTGGGTGGGAATTCCCAGATATGCTCAGAATTAGTCAAAAATGACAAAAAATACACCGAACCCACAGACATTGCCAACATCCTAGCTGACAGGTTCAGCGTAAACTTCTCCCCCCCTCCCCACCAAAAGGGCAAATATCTATCCCAGCAGAGTGCTGCCCCCCTGACATCTCAGATGCTCAGGTAAGAGCTGCCCTCTCCAAAGCAAAAAACACAGCATCAATGGGACCAGACAGTGTCCCAGGCTGCATCCTACATGAACTCCAAGAAGAGCTAAACCCAAACATAAAACTACTGTTCAATCTCAGCCTTACTACAGGATATGTACCCAAAGAGTTGCGTACAGCAACAGTGGTCCCTCTCCACAAAGGTGGTGCCTCAACAGATCCTGGAAATTATTGCCCCATAAGCCTGACTAGCTTGGTCTGCAAAGCTATGGAAAGGATCATCATGGACCTCATAAATAAAGATATTGGGGACCTACAGACACTGGATTCTACCCAGTTTGGCTTTGTTAAGGGCACATCCTGCCTCTTAAACCTGGATGATTTCTTTGAAACAGTCACCAAGGCCATTGACGAGGGGAAGGTGGTCCACACAGCCTACCTGGACCACGCAAAAGCCTTCGCTACAATACCCCACTCGGGCATTATAGATAAGCTCACCAGCTTAAATATAAACCCCTATGTCACTAGATGGGTTGCAAACTGGCTCAAGGACAGAACCCACATGGTTAGAATTGCTGGAGCCATGTCAGACTCCAAACCAGTTACAAGTGGCATCCCACAAGGCTCAGTCCTGGGACCTCTCTTGTTCGGTATATATTTCTCGGTGGTACAGGCCAACACGGAAGGACTGTGGCTGACCAAGTTTGCAGATGACTGCAAACTGGGCGCCATAATTGACTCTCCAGCCTACACAAGCATCCTCCAAAAGGGCCTCATACAAACAGACAACTGGTGCCAGAGCCATGGCCTCAAGCTAAACGCCAAAAAGTGTATAGTCATCCCCTTTGGCAAAACAAAGTGCCCACAAATTACCACATAGGTGGTAATCCATTAAGTACAGAAGAAGTAATTAGGGACCTGGGGACCCAAGTTGATAGCAATCTCTCATTTGACAACCAAGTGGCCAAAGTGGTTAGAAAAACATTTTATATAGCCCACCTAATCATGAAGGGATTCACATCTAGATCAGGGGAGGTCATCGTGCCTCTTTACTCATCCCTCATCAGGCCCATAATTGAGTACAATGCCCCTTTTGGGATGTACCTTACCAGACATCTGCAGCAACTGGAAAGACCCCAAACGTACCTCACCAAGAGGATCAAAGGGCTCAAACAGATGCCATATGCTGTCCGGTTAAAGAAACTCCAGCTCTACTCAGTGGCATACCGCCTGCTCAGAAGCGATCTGTGCCTGACGTATAAAGCCATTTCCAACCCAGAATTAATGGACATGCTGCACCTCAGAAAATCCAAATCCCATCGAGCTACGCGTTCGAGAGACTTGAACCTCAGCACTGAAATAAATATGACATGCTGGAGGGACAGATTCATAACCCAGAGGCTCCCTTCAATCTGGAATAAAATCCCAGTCCAGATTAGGCAGAGTCCCTCATTGACTCTCTTCAAGAGGAATCTTGATGAGTGGATGGGAGATCGTAGGTTTACCCCGGGTATCACTTCTGTGTCACTGTTAGACAGATGCACAGTATACTAACCTCGAAAAAGGGCATAGCAAAATTAATTTAAAATGGGTGGCAAAAGCCAAACACACTCTGGCTAGGCTTATAAATGCCCCAGGGCAGATAGCCTAGTATGAACCTATGAATCTATACTGTGGGAAGAAATAGCCAGGGAATTGTTATGGCTAGGCTTGTATAGGCCCTAGGGCCCATAGCCAGCCTTAGGCATAAGATAGATGGCCGCCTAGGGTGCCGCTGTAGCAGGGGCACTTTTCCAGTATTTATTTGGTGCAGGTAGACCAGGATGGGGGCACCTGGGTGGTCTGGGGAGGCACCGTGGAGCCATTTTGCCCAGGCCACCAACTGACCTAAGGCTGCTGCTGCTAGGGCCGATAGCCTAGCACCAACCTATGAACCTATGAACCTATAAGTGAGAATGAAAAGACTTCTTGAAAGAAGTAATATTTTCAACTTGCTTGATAAGTTCAGGTAGAGAGTTCAAACTAGCTGGACCAAGTTTAGAGAAACACCTTTCATAAGTAGCAAGGGTAAAAGATTGTCTAGAAAGACGGAGAGAGTTAGAATTCCAAAGGGAATAGTTGGAGTTTTTGATTTGTAATTTATTGAACAGAGGAGGACATTATCCTTAATGAAGAAGTTTATAGTTGAGAGCATTTATAAGAAGTGAGGCCTTCTCAGCCACTGGTAACCATTTTCCCTTACTAAGTCTATGGCAATGATCTTCAGCTTTAATGGAGAGATGAAGCGACACCGTGACCCCTTATGCAAAAAAATGAGAAAAGGGGGTTGTGGATGGATGAAACAGAGAATTTGATTTTCACCTTTTTGAAGGTGAGTGCTATTTTGTGAAGATTCCTGGGCAGTGACCTGCAGCCCATATTCAAGCCCAGGTAGAAAAGCATTAATTGCTATGGCTCATGGTGCCTCTACAGTAAGAAGATGAGAGATTATGATAACTTTAATTGACTAAAACTTGAGACATACCTCCTTGGGCTGTTTGAAGAGAAACATAGTGTAACTGTCAGACTGTTTGTCCCAGACAGGTACCGTACCTAGCATTGAGGAGCATTCTACTTACTCCAAGGATGATTCTGCAATATGAGTAGAAACAGCTGAGTTCAGTATTTGGCTTAGGTTTTGGTGTCATTTGAAGTGCAGCCAATATTTTTCAGCCTGGGAGGACATGACCAACAAACCATCCTACTTCACCAGGGGTGGCTTGCACCTGTCTTCACTTGGCTTCCAAATATTAAACACTAACCACACCCATAGTGTCTTTTTCCTGCAATGCCAAACAGATATACCTACCAGTATAATGAAACAAGCAAAAGAAATATGAAGGTGTTAATGATCAATGCTTGGAGCCAAAACAAGAAAATCCACTCCATGTGAGCCCTTCTTACCCCAGAGGAAGTAAACATCTGTAGTGACTGATCATGATTTTAAATGGTGGAGGGTACTCTGGCTGTGCAGTGCAATAACTCCTTCCACACTTTTAGACCAGCCAGTGCACAACAGGGGGAAAAACAGCCAAGCTAGAGCTTTCACTGTGTAACACCTTAAACCTCTATTAATGGAGATCCATGGGAGATATGCAAATGACCCCTTAAGGACATACATTGTTCAGCTACATGGCTTCTGAATGTCCATGGCTTTTTACTTTTTAAATCTTTATAGATACATTGAGACCAATAAAATCAAATCCCACTGGCTGTGGAGATGCATAACATCATCAGCACTGTATAAGTGGATTGCTTGGCTATACCTTAGAAACGCATGGCTTTAAAACCAGCTGATACCCATAAACATTAAGGTGACTTCAACATATCCCAATCAATATCTAAGACAAAGGGTCAAAAGGTCACAAAGACAAATCATTCAGTAAGCAAAGCTAGAGTTTTCACTGTGTAATATCTTAAACTTCCTGTAATAGTGCCCCATGAGATATATGCAAATGACCCCTTAAGAACATACACTGTTTCAACTAACTGAGAAGCTTCTCTGACCCAAGAAAGCCACAATACCTATCTTCAAGAACTAGAGTTACTCAATATTAAACCCAATACCATTTTTATAGGTGATTTAAACTATTCAGCTGTAGATTGGGAAACCTGTACCACCACACAGCACAAGCACAGTGATTTCTGGATTTTGTTAAAACAAATGCTCTGGAACAACTAGTCAGAGTACCCTCTAGGGAAAAATAACATCTTATATCTTGTCCTTACTAATATGGAGGCATCTTTCACCATCCATATCATATCTTTCTCGCTTTGTTAAGTATGACCATAAAGCCTTCTCATATGAAATAAAATTGAATCCAGGGACCAGTAATGCCTCGGTACCTTTAAAATTTTCTCCAAGACAAACTACCTACTCATAAGTAAGATACTGGCAAGCTTGAAATCCCACCAAACCCACTTAACTGAACTGAATATCTGGAAACATACACCACTAATCTATACCAGCATGTAAACCGCTGCATAGATGTGCCGGTACCCAATAGAAACAAGCAAAGGGTATACCACAAAAACATCCTCCTCCCCCCGGTAGAACTTTAATGTCAACAAACTTTACAATAAAAGCAAAAGATTATTGGCTAAAAGTAAGAACAATGAACAGAATGACAAACAGGCAACTCAGGTGCTTCATTAAGTGTACCAAAGCCAAGTTCGAGGCCAAAATAGCCATCCAAGCAAAGGACAGTCACAAGGCCTTTTTACTTATGTCCAAAATCTCAGGAGCACAATGCAGCAATGAACGGAACTCATTATAAACAATGTTACCTGAAGTAAAGCTGAATATACAACTAACCTACTGACTGATAAATTCAACTCAAACTTCTCCCCCCACCTATCTCACATGAAACACCTGAAACCGACTTGCCATTAGCTATTACATAAGACCAAATTGTGATAGCATTTGCATCAATGGGTCCTGACAATATCACAGTATGCATCTTGAGTATCATGAAGTATGATTTAACCACAACCCTAATAATACTGCTCAACTTTATCCATCACATGGTTTTGTATCAAGAGAAAAGACATCCTTTGAATAAAGGAGGATTTTCCACTGGCCCAGTCATTTACAGATCCATAAGTATGACTACCATCATATTCAAAGCCATGGAAAAATTATCATGGAATTATCAATAAGGATTGAGGAACCTCCAAACACTGGGCCCATCTTAGTCTGGATTCATTAAAGGCAAGTCATGCTTACTCAACCTGGTGAATTTTTGGAAAGGTCTCCAAAGCAATGGAAGAAGGTAAAACTGCACACTACTTACCTTGACCTGGCCAATGTGTTTGGCGCAATCCCCCATTCAAGCACAGTAGAACAGCTTAATAAATTAGAAATAAACTCCTTTGTCACCTATTGAATTACCAGCTGGCTCACAGATAGGACACAGGAGATCAAAATAAGAAAAACTACCTTCACAAACATATCACTCACCAGTGGAGTCCTCCAGGTGTCAGCACTGAGACCTCTTCTGTTTAGCATCTACTTCTCAGAAGTAAAATCCAATACCAAAAGGTTCTGGCTAACTAAGTTTGCAGATGGCTGAAGCTAGGAGCAGTGTGATCAAATCCCCAAAAGCTCATCTGTCCTACAGATAGGCTTCCGCCAAACAAATAACTGGTGTCAGACTTATGGACTAAAGTTAAATGACATGAAATGCATTATCATCACCTTTGAAAAGTCACCCCCCCCCCCCGGGAACTACTACATTAATTACATTTAAAAAGCCCTAAAAGAATACCTACTCAATAACTGGAAAAGTCACTGTAAAAAACTACCTTAAACCTTTACTCCCCACCGCCCACCCTCTCTCCTTCACTCTCTGACCTCTCATAACCCTCTCTCCCTCACTCTCTGACCTCTCATACACCTCTCTCCTTCACTCTCTGACCTGTCATAACCCTCTCTCCCTCACTCTCTGACATCTCATAACTCTCTCTCCTTCGCTCTCTGACCTCTCATCATCCTCTCTCCCTCATTCTCTGACCTCTAATATCCCACTCTCCTTCACCCTCTGACCTCTCATAACCCTCTCTCCCTCATTCTCTGACCTCCCATAACCCTCTCTCCCTTATTCTCTGACCTCTCATAACCTTCTCTCCTTCAGTCTCTGACACCTCATAACCCTCTCTCCTTCGCTGTCTGACCTCTCATAACCCTCTCTCCCTCATTCTCTGACCTCTCATAACCCTCACTCCTTCATTCTCTGGCCTCTCATAACCCTCTCTCCCTCATTCTCTGACCTCTCATAACCTTCTCTCCTTCGTTCTCTGACCTCTCTATCCTATTTTCA